>NC_074713.1:45862711-45977711 GCF_947242115.1 Biomphalaria glabrata | reverse complement strand
GTTTTCATGATAATTTAATAATTTCACTAGATTTTCATGACTATTTTTTCGTATACTTTGCAATTTCATGAGATTTCCAGGAGCTTATGGAAAATCAGGAGGCCACTTAATTTAATAATTAACACCTAGTGTTAGCGCGGGGCCTATGAAATAGGCATATGCATTGGTTGCAGTGCCCTAAGGCAGGCCCAGCCTTACTTTCTACTTTATATTATAGATATTAATTAAAAAAAGGCCCATATACATTCTTTTTTTTTTCGTCCAAGGCAAGTGGGAGTATTTGTGATGTCAGTCAGGGCCCTTTAGAAATATATTACAGATCTAGTTAACTCTATCTGCTTTATAAAGCCCAGACCAGCTGATGTTTGCTTTTATATGTCTTACGCCTATGCACGTGTTTAGCGTTGATAGTGTTAACATTTCTAGAGCAGCCTAACAACAAACACATATTCTACAATGTAGTAACCTTATTTTAAGCTTCAATTTTTTAAATATATACATATTTTTTGTAACATATATGGCACTGAGAAGAGAATGAAGTAGCTGTATCTTTAAGTTGCTGTCTGATAAATTTCTTGGGTCGCCCCTTACAAACATCGCCCGACTCCAAAAACTCACACATACCGCATTTAGAGGGTAAACACGGCCCGCCCATTTTTCATGGCACCTCGCCCCCCGTGTCTTGTTCTGCCCACACTCGCCTCCCCTGACGTTAGAAAGCAGACGAAATGAAAATAAAACATTGAAAAAGGGAGACAAACAGCTTAGATATCAGAGTGACAATAAACAGAGTGGTCTGTCTTAACAGACTTGTGGCGAGCTTGAGAGATTAGAAATAAAGAACTGTATTCAAATCACGACATTAAGGGGAAGTAACTGTTATCACTTTGTTTTATTTCACGAAATAGAAGCAGACGATGTCGCCGCAGCGAAACGAAAAATGTTTTGGCTAATTTTTTCCTTTCCCCAAGCAGGGCCGGCCTTAAGCATAGACAAACTAGGCAGCCGCCTTGGGCCTCCGATCAGTGGGGGCCTCGCAAAGGACTAAAAAAAATAAATTTAGAGAAAAAAAAAAAGCGAAACTTGGATCAAATCTCTAACATAGCTGAAGTCTAGGACTCGTCTACTAGCCTAGCTCGAAGTCTCAACGCTATGATACAAGATGTCGTACGGAACACTACGAGAATTGCGTTTTATGAATTTATTGTATATGTTATTTTAGGTGAGATTTTAATACAAAACCATCACTTGCCCCAGCGCAGCCAAGTGGGTTTTGAGTTTAAAACCCTTACCAGGGGGTTTGCAGTTAAATTCCCCTCTTCTATAAAACAAAACAAACAAAAAATAATGCAAACGACAATCCCCAAATTCCAAGAACATAGCTAAGGAAGATTTTGATTTTAAACCCCCATCCAAAATTTACTATAAAACCCCCTCTTCAATATAAAAAAGCAAATTACACACTGAAAATTCTATGAGCGTAGTCAAAAAGGGTTTTGAGTTTAAGTCCCCTTTCATCGGGGTTTGATGCTAAAAAATACCTCTTCATTTAAAAAAAAAGTAAATTACACACTAAAATTCTTTGAGCTTACCCAAGCCACAACAGATGATTTTGACGATAAAACTTCCCCTTTCGATATAAAATGTAAAGCAAACTACAGTCACCTAATTCCAACAGAGTAGCCAAGAGAGGTTACAAAATTTCTACCAGTAGCTGGACTCCATTAATAAAGTGCAGTAGATAGCCATCTGCCGAAATAGAAAAAGACTAAATGTGCCTCAACAAAGATGGCTAAGACGGATTTTAGGAGTCAGTTATACAGATCGGGTCTCAATCAAGGCAATGCTATGCCGAACTGGGAATCGACCCCTTGGTAAGGAGGTTGTGACAGAGCGTCGCATGAGGTTTGCAGGACATGAATTCCGACAAAATGAATTACGCATAATAAGAGTTGCAATAACATGGAGGCCATTACGAGGAAATCGCAAACAGGAACATCCTAGTACAACTTCACGCCACACTTTCATAGAGGTCCTCAGAGCAGGTGGGAAGAGGCTTCAGACATTGCCAGCGACAGATTTTTGTGGAAACAGCTTGCCGCCCAATGAGCGGAACGGCGCGGAGGATCTAAGTCAGTAAGAATAGCACAGGTTTTGAATAATGCACTGTAGATACCTCAGAATATGCATTTTTTAGGCTTTCAATACCGAAAATAGTGCTTGGCGGCGGGGCTTCGCCCCGCGCTGGGGAAGCTCGAAGCGATCCCCCAGACCCCATTACTGATAAGGGCGGGAAGTCTACAAATTTTCCACTAACTCCAAGAAAAACTTATTCTAGGGTATAATAAACGTCTTCCGAAAGAATGAAGAGTCAGAATGTAATAAAGATTAATTATATACACACATACAGACACACACACAAACATATATATATATAAATTATATTTAGTAATCTAGATGTTACTATAGGCGTATCATTATAAAAACATGATATTTTTGGTTGGATAATTAAGTATTGATTTGTTTACAAAGATTATATTAGCTCACATTGTATGCCTGTCTTTCTGTCTGTCTGGTAAAAGTTTAAACACGTTATTTGTCCCACACCCATTCTCCGACAAATTGAAACTTTCTAAAATTATGTATTGGCGTACACAGCATATGAATCAATACAAAAAAATAGTCAATTAATTACTGGTTATTATTTATTCGGCTTGATACCAACAAAGGAAATTAATCCTTCAGTATTCACAAGTAGTTAAATATGTCTGGTTTTGGCCCTTTAAACAATTGTACACGTTATTTCTTTCACACCCCCACTCGTATCAAGTTGAAACTTGAAACAACTATTTTTATTTACCTAACAAAACATGAAGTAATTTAAAAGTAAAAGTAATTTTTTTAAAACATTGACCAATTATTAATTAAATTATTTGTTATTTTGTTTCATATTAAACAGGAAAATAGCTTCTACACTCTTGAGTTATACATTTGTAAGTACGGAGTTCTTCCCTTTAGATACGCTATGTTGTTTTTTTTCTAAAGATTTGTTTAATATGCTTTTTGTTACACAAGTCTGTTCAGAAGATTATGTGGTATCTTAATTGTGATGTAGCCTCACATGCTATCTGAGATATAACTACATGGATAGATCTCTCTCTCTCTCTCTCTCTCTCTCTTTCGCTCTTTATACTTGACCATATAGTCTTAATGTTCGCTCTCTCTCTCTCTCTCTTTCTCTCTCAATATTTAACCATATGGACTAAAGGCTTTCTCTCTCTCTTTCTCTCTTTCTCTCTCTCTCTTTCTCACTCTCTCTCTCTCTCGTTCTCACTCAATATTTAACCATATGGACTAAAGGCAATCTCTCTCTCTCTCTTTTCTCTCTTTCTCTCTCTCTCTCTCTCTTTCTCTCTCTCTCTCTTTCTCTCTCTCTCTCTCTTTCTCTCTCTCTTTCGCTCTTTATACTTGACCATATAGCCTTTATGTTCGCTCTCTCCCTCTCTCTCTCTTGACCATATTCAATTCACCCAGGATTTCTCAAGCCCTTTCCCAAGTTTTCATTCTAGTGATGTATATAGCCCCAGTAAAAAAAAAAAAGTTAGGCGTCATTGTTTCCTTCTAAAAATAAATAACTTATAAAGATGGACAATTGTACAGGAAAAGAAGCGAATTCTCATCAGTTCATTTTGGATTCATAATTCTGGAATATCAATCCTATTCAAAAAACCAAAAGCTAATTTAATACACTATTCTATTTAATTTATCTTATGTTGTTCTGGAAGGTAATATAAACCACATGTACATACAAAACAGGGGAGGGGATGACATTACTTCAGAAAATTATCTTGTTATATGGAGATAGCTGCTTGTAATTGTCCTACATAATATTTGTATTAAAACAACATTTCTCCCATTGTGAGATCAGGATTGTGTCAGCGGTTATAGTAAAATTATGTTTTAAATGAATACAATCTCTTAATCTTAAGCTGTGGTCATCATTGAACTTCAGCAAAGCTTATATCATTTCACTTCTGTCTTTCTGGCTGTACAAATCTTTATCGTTATTTCTCCCGTTTCCCATTCTCAGATCAAGTTGAAACTTTGGACAATTATTCATGAATAAACCAAACAAAAAAAAAGTTAGTCTAATTAGTGGTAATTGATTGATACAGTTTACTATAGAATATGTGGGATAATTCTTGTAGTTTTGACAGAAATGACAGTAATTGTGCCGTTCCTTTACTTATATAAGCTTTTGTTTTTAAAGTATTTCTTATATTTGGTGTTTTAATTTTGTTTTTCTAACATGTATCCAACCAATCAAACTATATTAGTATTCAATACTTTAGAAATAACAAAAAAAAATTCTTTAAAAAACAAAACGCAGCTTATATTAAGCATAGTTGTATAAATTAGCTTGGATCAGTAATAGGATTCGTAATAAAACTAGACTAACAACAATACATTTGTGTGATTAGAACTATTTCTACCAATTGTTTTTGTTTAGCGCTATTTCATGCTTTTAGCTTTCTCAAGTCTGTCTTTGTATCTTATCTTCTTATCTTATATAATACAGACGTTACTTCAAAAAAGAAGATGATTACGTCCTACGCGTCATGCATTTAGTCATGTATCGTATCACTTGTCTAGACCAGTTGGGAAGGGGTGGTTGGGGGAAAGAAAGGGTTATCTCGGAGAAAATGTACAGAAATGCTAAATAAATAGTTTTTTTCTATTCAGTAACTCACCTAAATGGAATATGAAGTCTATTATCCGCTGTCCACCATTCACTTTGTTATCCAATGAAACTTAGATATCTATTAAATAACACTCCACCACAGAAACAGACCAATCGCCACTCACGGTCCAGACCAGGCAAGACAACGCTAGGTTTATGCTAACACTGAATACTACTCACGTTATTTTGTTTCTTGGTCAGTCCAGGGCTCAACGTAATTGGTCACTCGACCGGACTGAAGAGCACAACTATTCCAAAGTCTTTTTGTTTTTTCAGCTCATTCTTATCTATTTGAAACTATCCGCGTTTTAAAATTGTTTAAAGGCTGTATTGACCTATTCTTGTTTTGAAAAAGGACATTCGTATTTCACATTTAAATTCGTTAAGCCTAAACAAAATACCCAGACTGTGGGTTTAAAAACTTACTGTCCTGAAACGAATGTGAAAAATAAAACACCACAGCACAAGTAGCCCTATATTAAAATCACGATTTTTACTGGACGATTAGACTTCCCTTTGAATGGTTACATCCTAAAACTGGTGTTGAAAAAATATCTAGAAGGTAACGGGTGAAAAATGAGATAAAAGAGGTGAAAAAAAAACTTCGCTGTGTTTTAATTGGTCGCACTTTTTTTTTTTTTTTTTTTTGAATGAAGGGCACAGCGCTGGAAGCAAAGGGTGACAATCCACTACTCACGATACGAACAGTAGTTTGTTTGGCTGGAGTAGCAGGGGCCAGAGGAAGCGGTGAAGAGGGTTGGAGGGGAAGGGGGTGCATTGCGATTACAAGGTGAGTACAAGAAGAGAGAGAGAGAAGGAGAGAGAGAGAGATAGAGAGGGGGGGCTTTAGAGGAAAGGATAATAGTAGAGATGTGGGAGGGGGCTGGGAGGGGAGCGGCTGATAGGTCGCCTCTCTGAGATGAGTAGCACTGGAATTCTGCACTGCTCGCCTCCTGGTCGGCTATGACGCGCGTTGTCCTTTCTAGCCAACATTGAAGAAACGGGGGAAAGGTGGCTGTATATTTTCTATCTTGGGACAGGGCAGCGATAGGGCGACACGGGGGCGTGGGGTGGCTTTTAATTTACGAGGGAGGCAGTGGATTAATGCTAAATTAAGAAGAACAACAACAGCAACAAAAAGTTGAAGTCGTACTCCACCGGCGCCCCGTCTACATTTGTTTTTCTACATCAGCATCCCACTTGGCTGGGAGTTAGGGACGGTGAAAGCACCCTGGCGTCGTGAGTTCCATGTCCATCATTTAGATGTGGACAGCCGGCTAGATTAAAAAATATACAACTGAGGAAAACATTTCAAAAAGAAATGATAGAAGACTCTCATCTGTTTGATAAGTGACCTACTTCGCGTTTATAAATAGAATGCCCCATTTCTTCCTTCACGCTTCGGAGAGCCAAGGCCAAGGGTTATGTTCTTAAAAGGAGTACAAAGTGTGGACAATATCATTATGCTGTTAGAGGCCTTCTTCATCTTCACCTTACTCTCTTGGACCGTTGGGGCACCAGACAAAATTTGTAGCCCGTCTTTCTCCATTCCTCTCTGTCTTTCTCCATTCCTCTCTGTCTTTTGCCTTGGATAGAACGTCTTCCAATGGCAGATCCGTCCTTTCTTTTATGTGATCTTCCAATCACTTTCTTAGCCTGCCTCTTCTTCTTTTCCTGGTACTGTTTCATGAAGGAGGTCTTTGCGAGCCCTGAGAACATTGGAATATGGCCATAGAGTTTTTTGACAGTAGTTAGCAGGTCATCGTGGGGTCCAATCAATATTATAACTCTGTCTCTAATCCTTCGTTCGTGATGCGGTCTTTGAGTGTGATACCTAGGATTTTTCTGTAGCATCTCATTTCCCATGCAAGGATCCTCCTCTCTAGTTCTGCAGTCAGCGACCAAGACTCGCAAGCATAAAAGACTGATTTTAGGGCTATACATAAATGCTTAATCTATATTAACATTATTTATGAAGTTGCGTTATGTCTTGTGAAATGGGAATATCTGAATTATTTAATTTCAATTGGACTCTCAATACAAGGCACACACATATCAGCTGTCTCCGTCTCCTCAGGCCTAGGACGTCACGTGCTCTTGACCTGTATAGGAACATACTTGCATTGCGCAAAACATGTGTCCATTTGGAAGACAGAATTTGAGACTCTCAAGCTTTCACTCCAATGAAGTTTAATCTTTTCAAAAATCAAGACAGTGAAAATGAATATAAATCCAATCAATCAAATAAATCGCAGTAACAAAAACACGGATATAAACTGTACAATTATCACAAAGAACAGAGTCTGGAAGAAATGCACATTTCCGAGAAATTCTTAGATTAAAAAAAAAACACATATTTTATTGCAAGATAAAAACTATAGACCCAAAGAGTTGTCTATGATATTTTAGTAATAAATAAATTAAAAGGCAACTTCATTGTATTATATATTGAAGACATTCCTCCAGACAAGAAAATGTTTATGTCCTTGCGCAAAACGGCAGCGATGAGAGGAAGCTGGATACCAACCCCTGTACCATCGTACCACAGTTCCATTCGCATACCGCACGACCAGGCAGTCGGTTTCTTATACACCATTTTTAATATCTGTCTAATGATATAGTCATAGTTTAAATTATCCTTAACTAATAGGTTTAATAGCTTGTTGTTTTTTTTTTTTCCATTTCAAGTTCTTAAATCTTATAAATAAAAAAATCTTTTTTTTCTATTAATTATATGTTTTGGCCCTCTATGTGTTGGTCCCCCATGTCATGGCGCCCCATGTGTTGGCGCCCTAGAAAAAGTAGGTAATAGTGTGAGTGAGATAGAGTCATGCCTTTGGCCAACTCTATAACTTAAGGACTTGCTTCCTTAACCATTTCTTCGCAAGGCATCCAAAGAATTAACGGGGCTTCTGTAATATTTATAGTACACACTAAGTCTTAAAATGAGACTCTCTGATTCAGGACTAGATCCTCCCAAAGAATGGCGCCTCCTTGTTTAAACTCTGCCACTGGACAATCTTGTTATTGTTATTACTCAAGAGATAACCATCTTCTCATACTCCCAATGCTTCTTCCCCCCCCCCTCTTTTTTTTCAGCGCCTTTCCCTCGTTCTTTTTTTCTTTTCAGCACCCTCTCTCCAACCTACCCCCTCTTTTTTAGCGGCCCCTTCCCACTATTGCGTCTTTTTTTTATCCTCTTTAAACTTTACGGAGAGTTTGTTGATAATCGTGTCTTTCCGTGTCTTTCCGAAGAGCAGCGAGCAGAAGTTTCTAAATGTATACAGGGGTGGATAACTCTACATGCTGTCAACAATTGTTTACAGACTACGATGGGGATGGCACGATTATCTCCCCGTCTTGTAAAAACAGATGTTTCTTTATAACCCGACACGTACTAGCATGGTCGTGGCCGCAGGGGGGTCAATGAGTACCGTAAAATCAAACGAGTTGAAAGTTCTATGCAAGGGCGTTTCAGTCTTTAATCTGAGGGTTATAAGAAAGTCAATATAATGTTTTGCGCTCTGGATTGTCGTTCGTACTTACCAATGGTCCCGGGCTCAAACCCTGTCCGCTTCCATCCCCCATCTCCTGCGGAAGGTTTGGACTAGGAAGTAAATTATCTTCAACTCTGAAGGAACATCCGAAACCTGAAAATTTTTACAAACAATGCAATGTTCTTATCTTATCTTATCTTATTCGCGTGTGAGCATTGCCGTACACAATAGTTAGAGAATTAAAATCAACCAAGTCATTTGTTTCCCTTGCTGATTGAGGCGACTTGTCCTAAGGTCGCATGGCACTAGGAAAGAAAGAGTGCTTATGTGACTTTGTCCTAGACTACGGAATAAGAAACTGGGTTCTATCTTTGTGCCATCCTGAGTATTTGATCAGGTTATTTCACTGTAATTGTAAGAAGTTATTCTGTGTTTTATGTAATGTCTTCTTTCTATTCGTTGTCCAACATTCTTGTCTCCCAGTAGACCATCATTTCACCACTGGGTCATGTTTATAGTATAGATTAATATAGTAATTGAAGGTGATGTGGCTGAGCGGTAAAGCATTTGGCTTCTGAACTGGGGGTCCAGGGTTAGAAATCCTGGTGAAGACTGGGATTTTTTAATTTAGGTATCTTTGGGCGCTTCTGAGTCCACCCAGCTCTAACTGACTTTAGTTAGGGAAAATTGAAGGCGGTTGGTCATTGTGCTGGCCACAGGACACCCTTGTTAACCGTAGGCCACATAAACAGATGACCTTTACATCATCTGCCCTATAGACCACAAAGTCTGAAAGTGAAACTATACTTTACTTTACTAATATATTAATTACTAGTACACTAAAGTCAACAGTATAATCATAAAATACACTACGGCGTAAAAGAGGTAACCCCCCTTCCGTAAGTTCTATAAAGATCAACTCAGGCGCCATTTTGCCCTCCCTAGCATAAAAAACAGCAACATATTTTTCAAATTTAAAAAAGTAGAACAAAACGGAGACCTTCCAATTAAAGGCTGTTCACAGTTACCTTCTGTCTGCTTTCACCAGTTTGGTCTTTATTTGTGCTAAAAAAAAGGCAAAAATTATTACTTGGTTTACAAAAAAAAAAGGTATAGCTCATCAAATACTGTTGTACACCGGAGACACCAAAAAGGAATGTCATGTTTGTATTCCCCTACATTTTATGAGAATCTTCAATACAGTCAATAGTGAATGAAATAGTTGTAGGAAATAATTGACAAGATAATAAGTTACTAATAAGTTATTTATTTTGGCTTCATTTACTTTTTTTTTTATATTTGTGTCAATTACCTGGCCATGTTGAAGTCTGCTGGTGTACTGCATTGAAACAGAAATGCGTCTAAACTTAACGCGATCTCCTGAATAGGACCAGTTAAATCCCAGCAGATTAGATGTACTTAACATTCCAGTGGTCAGCTTACTTCCTGTACAAGGGAATGACCAGACCTCCTAACCCTCCCCATCTCCATCGAGATTTTATTCTAAGACATAGATAGCATGTCCAAGATTGATAATGATGAAATGACCTCCCCTAGCTTCCCTCACCCACACTTCCGCAGTCACACACACACACACACTCACACATACATACACCAATCCTTCACACAGAGCTCCCTACATCCCATTCGGGCACCCTCTGACATCTTGTCCAATTCATCTTTCCACTCAGACTCTAAGTAGTAGTGTCTGGACTTGACCACCGGTCAGCTGGAGGGGAGAAAAAAAAGCTTCTTTGTTATTACCGTTAAGTTTTTCCATTTGAGTGTTTATAGCCCCAGATGTGTAGTGTGGCCAACAGGAGAAGTAAGCGAAACAACAAAGAAAGAAATACTACAAAGAGAGTTTATTTTTCAAATAAACTCAGAGGCGGCCCACAATGGGTTTGTTTGGTAAGCGATGTAGGTAAAAAGACAAGCTTTGATGTATTCAGCACAAATATCAGATATCATGAACTAAAAAACTACCAAAACTACAATTCTACTTTTCTCTATACAAAAAAATATTCATTTAATGCATGCTTGCCTGTGATCACTAACATCTTCTGCACGAAGTCTAGCTCGTCTCCTTTCAAGTCTGAACACAGCCAGTGTAAACACTGCATGATTTTCTGCATATAGACAGAATACGACAAGGTCGACTCCCACAAGACATTCTGTATGGTGATCTAATAGAAGGCTGGATAGTCGCTGGTTGCCCATTTTTAAGGTATACTGATGGATGCAAACGCGACATGAAGCCCTTCAAAGTCGTCACTAACAAAAACAAAATTAGGAAAAGTTTACTGGATAGATCCACATGGAGAGCAAGCATGAAGGATGGGTCCTAGATTGTAAAGAGCTTGCACACCAGAAGTAGAAAGAAAGGTGAAAGTGCAACAGCCCCTGGTGATTACAGATGCCCAACCTGTGACCGCAGCTGTGTAGCAAGGATTGGCCTCTTTAGTCACACAAGAAGTTTCAAAGGGAAAGATTGTCTCTCGAGACGTAAAATGCCACAGAGACAACGACATGAAAAAATGATGGCTCTCGGTATGTTTGTGTCAATTTGAAAAACACGAACCGTTTCCAATACAATCAACAATGTTACAATAAACATAGGACTAGAAAGAGTCCAGACAGCTGGAGCTGGTTTGAGGAGCAGTGGATGACCAGTGTGTTCTACATGTCCCACAGTGCTCCAAAACGTTCCACGGCGTTTGTAGGGGCGAGAGAGTGAGGCTGCTGCAGAGCAAATCTCCCTCACTTTAACAAATTCTCATCGCGCAAGCCACATTCTCATCTCCCGTGTGCATCAGAGTCCTGGTCCCTATATTCCCGCCACACTAAAAAGCTTAACTCCTTCCACCTACGTTGTCTAAGGAGTTTCCATAAGGTGCACTGGTCCGACCACATACCAGACACAGAAATCTTAAAGCTGTCCAACATGAACAGTATCAATGCGACAGTAAAAAGGTCCCAACTTCGAGGGGCGGGACATGTAGTCCGCATGCCAGACAATCGCCTTCCGAAACGACCTCTGTACGGGGAACTGTGTGCAGAAAAACGCTCCCAGAGAGGTCAATACAAGCGCTACAAAGACACTCTCAAGAGCTCCTTCAAGGAATGCGATATCGACATTCACGGCTGGGAAGCAGTATCTCTCGATCGCTCCTCATGGCGTGAAGCTGAGAGTCTCGGAGTCTCAAGATTTGAAGCAAGTAGAGTGGCCAGGGCGAAAGTGCACCGAACCAACAGAAAGCTGAGAGAAGAAGCAGGCCTATCTGCAACTGACCTAACCCCACGAATGGGGCCGGCTTTTTAAAGCGAGGATTGAACTCTACAGTCATCTTTGAGTCCAAAGGAAATGAGAAATGTGCACATCTTCGATCACGAAGGAGGAGCTATTAGGACTAAAAAGTAAAAAAAAAAAAAAAACTCTCTTCCAATCATATAATGTTTTACTTGTTTTTGTGATTTGTTTAATTATATTGTTTTTACAGGTGTTTCTTTTTTTAACTAAAATCAAAATATAAGAAAATCTGCAATTGTGTGTGTGTGTGTATGTGTGTGAGTTAACATCCCCGCACCCATCCCTCCTGTCACGACTTCACCCCCCCTCCTCCCCCGCCCACCACTTTATGTTTGACCACACCAGCTCCTCTGCATGTCCGTCTCAGAAGCCAAAAAGAACGAAATAGATTGAGCAAGTGGAGAATGCAAGATGGCAGCTTTAGGAGGACTCACTTCCTGCTTGTAATGAGTCGAAATAGATAATTGTACTCCTCCATGTGCAGGAGAGAATAAGAGGAACAGACAGAGACATGAGGAGGAAGAAGAGAGGGAGGGAGAGAGAGAGAGGCTGAAAGAATATTTCTGAGGTGATCCAAGAGGAAGATTCATTCTTTTTTTTCTTTTTAATAAATATCTGTGGACATTTTGAGGATATGATGGCTGATAGCAGACGCGGAAGAGAGCGCGCTTTTTGAAGGGGAGATAAGCGAACACTTTAAAAGCTATGGAAGTCGTACTTAGAGTAAATGATTCGCTTTGGAGTTACGGAACGTTGTGAGCGCTTGGGTAAAGGCCGGCTCTCTTGATTTGATAAAATACAAGCGTTGACTAGATTTGGATGGAAGGTGTGTTTGGTAAAGACATAGGTGTACGTACAGACAAATTGGCACTCCGACAACCTAGCACACAGACTGGTAGTATAACATACCAACAGACTGACCACAGGTGGCTAAACTTATAGAATAAGACCTACTGACACTAGCATATAGTGCAAACTGACATGTGTTAAACATTTTATTGGTAAAGAGACACACCATAGTTGACGAACGCGACATTTAGTGACGTCACGAATGTGTAGGTCTTGTTAAGTTGTTCATAAATAGGACTAGTATAAACGCATCTAGTACACCCGTAAAAGAAACTCGAACATCTTCTGAGTAATCTGTCTATCTTACATGTGAAGTAGACAAACCGACTGATACTAAGTTATAGTGTTGTGGGCTTAAATCTTGTCTGACTTCACTTCTATCTCATTAATTGCTCCACATTAGCCACAGAACATTACAGGTTAATAATACACTTGATAAAAACTTTTACAGTTGCAAATTACGCATTTATTTATAACTGGGAAGTCCGTCTAGTCTTCATAAACGTCGCTAATTATCCAACACCTAAAACAAACTACTTCAATACTATCGCCATGTTGTTCTTCTTGTTCGCCTAGTCTACTACGTCATTCGTCTGTCTTACTACGTCACTACTTTTACCGTCACTAAAACAGTACACAATATATTTGTCTAACAAAACTAACCTACTCTCTAAACTAGTACATAACAATAGTAATAAACAGTAAATACAAATAAAAAAAACTTTTATTTTAAGATAATGTTTGTCTAGGTTTAGCCCTAAACTTTTGGTAGTTAAATATCAAAGCAATGGGTGTGTTACGTTTGGATGAACGCTCATCGGATAGTGGGTCCAACGGTTATCGAGGATGTAATGAGTCCAGCACAACCGCCAATACTTTCCCCTACCCCTGTTATCGTCATTTAAGGGTCGATCTTACGCCCAATTATGGCCCTTAACCAAAGGGAAAGATTTTTTTTTTACCCAGAAGCCAGGCATAAGAGTTGGATCTTCACTAACTCCTGTCTGGAGGCCCCCCTCTCTCTCCAGACATCAGATGATCATTTAATCACATCCCTTGTTATAAGAACCTTTTTCCCCAACACTGCGTCTGGTTCCTATTCAAGCTGGTTGTACTCCGCCCTTAAAACTGAAACTCAAAATCCAAGTTTGATAAAAAAAAAAAAAGTAGTCATTCGTCGTATAATTTTATCTTAGGTTTAAGTTCCGTACCTTTTCAAAGAAATGAAATGTATACTTTTCTATCTATTTGACGAAGCGGATATCACTAATAGTAAAATACGCGCCAGAATAAATACACTAGGGGGGATCAAACCAATATGCGTCAGTTGCATTCATAACAATCGTCTGGTTTCAATAAGACCGTCCTTTCATTTTGTGAAATGGTTTATTTATTTATGTTTGTCAGATTCTTGGGTGGTTTAAAGATCTAGCTGTAGGGTCTAAATGGCACAGAGTAGCCCAAACCTTGAAACACACACACACAAATGAAGGCAGTGAAATTGAACAAAAAAGATAAAAAGAGTTATCTGTCCAGCACTTGAATGACATACACCTGGCGTTGAAAATAAACAAAAGCACCATTTGCATACAAAAGCTAACCTCAAATAACCTTCGCGCGTAACCCAAACAAGGACAAAGATTTAATTTTTTTATATTATTTGTATTTTTTATTGCTGTTTTTAAACAAAACTTTTACAAAATGTCGGCTGGAAACATTGGGGGGGGGGGGGGGGGTCATAAATCTTACCTTCAATTACACACGCACAAACTTACACACGCAAACATAAACATACCCCATCTTACTGACTCACACACGCAAGCAAACGTAGACACTCCCCATCTCACAGACACACACAATCAAACAGACACACAGATGCACACACTAGAGAATGATATCAAATGGAAAAAAATTAAAGGTTTAAATGTTTCCTGGCGTTAGGAGAGATGGAAATTTAAAGACACACACACACACACACGCGCACACACACATATCATGCCCACATACTCACACTCAGGTAGACCTTAAGTGTTACGAGCAAGAAGAAATAAGATTGTGTGTCTTCTAACAGATTACCACTAGATCTACGCCTTTGCACCACTTTCAAGGGTTCTCAAAACTATTGGCATGACGTAGTTCTTGAACTTCATATTACTCTTGAAGTAGTTTTCTTGACAGGGGCAGTCATTGGAGGTAAACGACTTTCCTTTGACATAAAGTAGACTCTTCTGTGATCAATAGTAGAATAATTAAAGTAAAGGGCCACTTCCAGACCTTTGGATACGGGGCTGATGATGTAAAGACCATCTGTTAACAGCTACGGTCAACAAGGGTGTCATGCAGCCTTCACAACGTCCAACCGCCTTTACTTTTCCAAACAAATGTCAGGTAACCACCAGATGTCAGGTAACCACCAGATGTCAGGTAACCACCAGATGTCAGGTAACAACCAGATGTCAGGTAACCATCAGATGTCACATAACCACCAGATGTCACCTAACCACCAGATGTCACATAACCACCAGATGTCACCTAACCATCAGATGTCAGGTAACCACCAGATGTCACCTAACCACCAGATGTCACATAACCACCAGATGTCACGTAACCACCAGATGTCAGGTAACAACCAGATGTCAGGTAACCATCAGATGTCACCTAACAACTAGATGTCACGTAACCACCAGATGTCACCTAACCACCAGATGTCAGGTAACAACCAGATGTCACCTAACCACCAGATGTCAAATAACAAATTGATGTCAGGTAACCATCAGATGTCACCTAACCACCAGATGTCACATAACCACCAGATGTCAGGTAACAACCAGATGTCAGGTAACAACCACATGTCAGGTAACCACCAGATGTCACCTAACCACCAGATGTCACATAACCACCAGAGTATGGTGGACTTTGGATCGTCCTCAAAACCCCAAAGTTGAAAATCCCAGTCTTCACCAAGATTAGAGCCGCTTCCCCGCAGTTCGAAAGTCAAGCGTTTCACCATTCTGCCATCACGCCCCCTCCCCAATAATAAAACTAATATACAAATTTAAAGTTGAAATATTAAGAAGAAGACCCTATAGATCGCAAGGTCTGAAATGGGTACGTGCGTACTACTCTAGTTGTGCTTTATATTGCAGAATTTCTCAGTGGATGAATTTCGATCGCTTTAAGGAATCTTAACCTAGCTGTGCCAGAGAATAAATATTCGCTAATAAATCATATTAGTAATAATTGTTATTAGCGCTAAGGACATTATTTTAATAATTTGATCATGTCTAAAGATCTATAAAAAATTAAAGAATCCTCTAGTCTAATGAAACTTTGGGGAAACTGTTTTGTGAAAGAGGTCTATATGGTTTGGGAAATTCATGTGAAGTGTGAAAGAGGTCTCGATGGTGTGGGAACCATTTTAAAAGAAGTCCAGGTGTGGGAACCCTTGCGAGATAGAACTAGATGGTGTGAGAACCCTTGTGAGAGAGGTCTAGATGCGATAAGTATGAAGTGAACCATGTAAACAAATTGCACGTGCGCACCTTCAAAGGGGGAAGGCGGGGTAAAAGATGCTCATGATACTACTTGCTGTGGGTGGTGGCGGAACATCTGGAGAGTGGGAAAGATGGGGGGGGGGCGACATAGCATCGTGGGGGTGGAGGGATGAATGGGAGTGAAAGATCCTTCTATCGAGGTGTCGAGAGAAGAGCGGCAGTTACTTTGAATGTTCCTATAGAACCCTCGACTCGTCTTATCATTTTGGTAGCACCCTGCACCCCTCACCCCCCCCCCCCAATCCCTGCTCGGCCCCCAGGAGATGAGCTCCAGTGCGGCCCCCACTTTGCATATCTCGGAGCCCGAAGCGAAACAAATGCGTCTACTCATCGTTGACGGAAGAAATGGTGCGATGTTACGATGGAGGGGGGGGGGGTAATGGATGGACCATGTGTTCGGACATAGAAGTGGATGTGTGGATGTAGCATTGTCCGAGGGTGTCCAATGATAAGTGACGCACTACCATAGAAAGAGAAAAAAAAAAAGGCCTTACATCTTAGGATTAAAAACTTAAAGACATCTGAGTGCTAAAAAGGGGGGGGGGAGAAGGAGAGACTTCGAGGAAAACTGCTCGGAGGTACATGGGTGAGAAAAGAAATCTGCAGGGGTCTAGCAGCCTAATTAAATAGGTATTCTTAATTGTTAGAGAGTACCCTCCTAGATGAAAACAATTCTCATCAGGACATTGTAATGATTTCCCTGATCAGATCTTTGTGCATTAGGTATTATCTTATTGTAACTCTATCTATCTATCTATCTATCTATCTATCTATCTATCTATCTATCTATCTATCTATCTATCTATCTATCTATCTGTCTATCTATCTATCTATCTGTCTATCTATCTATCTATCTATCTATCTATCTATCTATCTATCTATCTATCTGTCTGTCTGTCTGTCTGTCTGTCAGTCGGTCAGAAGGTCCAAATAAGCTAAGCGTAAAACAATTTTATAACAAACGAAGTTATAACGTCCGCCTGCCTTAATTCGAACATTTAGATCCATAATATTACAGTAAGTTTTATTAATTATTGCACTTCTAATAAAGATATAGGCTATGGCTTTTTTTATACTGCTGGTAATCTATATATATAATTCTCTTAATGGCTCAACAGTTTGGACATCTAGAGGTAAATGAAACTTCACTCTTTTATTTCTGCAAGTCGGACTAGAGCTACCCCACTTTATCGGCGAAAAAAAAAGGAGGGGTAGGGAGAACAAGTAGTATTCACCCGTCACTAAATAGCAGGGCTGGACTAAACCATTGTGACCAAGAAGTCATGCAAAGATCACTCTTTTATTTCTGCAAGTCGGACTAGAGTTACCCCACGAGTTTAGAGGGGGGAAAAAAGGGGGGGAAAGAACAAGTAATCTACTCTGTATTCATCCGTCAAAAATAGCAGCTTAGGTAGGGATACGGATAATAAGTGAAAATTAAGAGTATGTATTAGAAAATATATTCGTCTTTGCATTTATTCATTCTTTACTACGTACAGAATTACTACACGAGCCTTGGGTGTTACGAAGTCATACAGTATATCATAATTCTGTTTCCTACATAGATCCCGCTCAAAAGCAAGAATTACCAAATGTTTAAATCTATCTTTGAGAATTGTTGACCTCAAGTAATTCTTCATTAGTTTTAGGCGCGAGAAGCTTCTTTCACTAGATTCCACAATTACCAGTATTGCATAATGCCGTTTTTATTTATCGCGCGTAGGATTGGCTTTTTCCATATTGAATGACACCCCAAAATGACAATTTTTGTCCATATATTTCAGAAGAGTTGCATGCGTTTTCAAAAGATTTTAATAATTTTCGGATATTTCCAGGACTTTTTCGTATATTTTGCAACGTCAGGAGATTTCCAGGATCTCCAGGTAAATCAGGAGGCCGCGGGAAATCTGTTATAAGTTATAAAATGGTTTAATTTAATAATTTACACCTAGAATTAGCGCGGGTCCCATGAAAGTACGGGGCCCACTGCGGTCGCATAGGTTGCAGTGTCCTTTGGCCGGCCCTGCAAATTAGCGGCGTATGCTACGCCGTGGGTCGACTAGTTGCTGTATAATATAACACTATCAGCCAAAACTTTACTCTTGACAATCTATAATAATAATAATAATAAGGCTTGTCTTCAAGTCCGAAGATTAATGACAAATGCAGTATTTCCCGTGGCTACGCAGCCGCAGCTAAAAGTAGGGCATATTTGTACTCTCTTAACAAAATAAATTATTTGAAAGAGCGCCTCTAGTTGTAGTGAAATGAGGCGTGCTTATTACAATTATAATAGTATTTATGGTTCTGAGAAACACTGTATACAAGAGATTTTGTAGATCAACCAGGAAATGTAGAAGTTCTATGCAAAGACATGGAACAAGAGGAAGACATGAGATGTGGCATGAGAATATCATCCACGAATGAACAGACCGGTACGTGACGTTTTGGCGCCGCCGTTTTGGCCCCGCCGTTTTGGCGACGGGACGTTTTGGCGACGGGACGTTTTGGCGCGAGATATCATTTGACGATTATTTAATAAGCACGTAGCTTTTATAACAATGTTTATTTCAATCTACCATAATATTGTATGTATAGTGTGAATTCTAACACCGTTCAGCGAATTGTTTTTTTAAATTATAAAGGTTTTGCTTATTTCATGAATATAAGCCTATAATAAGTCAGATTCCTGAATGGAAATGACATGCTAATGCTATATGTTCTGCTAATCGCACTGGATGACATTTTTGGATTTGTTTCCAAAGGAAATTTTTTATTTGACATTAGTGTAACTAGCTAAGTGTCACACTTTAATATAACAAAAACCATGTTAACATCTAAAACGTTTTTGAAAATAAAAGTGTGCCTCTTAATAAACACACATACACAAGCCAAAATGTTTATGAAAGAAAATGATGTGAAAAACAAACACACATTTACATTTAGTACGTGAAAAAATATGTCTTAACACAAACACTCATGCAAAACATAGATATGAATAATTCTTTTAAAAGAAATAATACAATAAACGTACATAATGTATTTAGCGCCAAAACGTCCCGTCGCCAAAACGGCTCGCGCCAAAACGACCTTCGCGCCAAAACGGCGGGGCCAAAACGGCGTCGCCAAAACGGCGTCGCCAAAACGTCCTGCTTCGTGAACAGACACATCCTTCTCAAATTTCCCTTGGGAGGTATCCCTGAAAATCTTATTTTTGTTATTTCTAAAGCTAGGCCTTTGAAATTTGGTATGGTAACATATAATGATATTCGAAAATAAATAACGCTAAAAAAGAAAGTTTTTTTAATGATGGTTGCCATGGTAACGGCGGCCATATTGTTTATTGTATACAAATTAAAACTCTGAATTTTGTAAAACCTATTGATCAGAAATATATGAAATTGAATTAAAAAATAAGAGCTCTACCAGAAAGTGGGCGAAGAATCCAATGGAAACTCCACTCCGAGCTCTACCGGAAAGTGGGCGAAGAATCCAATGGAAACTCCACTCCGAGCTCTACCGGAAAGTGGGCGAAGAATCCAATGGAAACTCCACTCCGAGCTCTACCGGAAAGTGGGCGAAGAATCCAATAGAAACTCCACTCCGAGCTCTACCGGAAAGTGGGCGAAGAATCCAATGGAAACTCCACTCCTAGCTCTACCGGAAAGTGGGCGAAGAATCCAATGGAAACTCCACTCCGAGCTCTACCGGAAAGTGGGCGAAGAATCCAATGGAAACTCCACTCCGAGCTCTACCGGAAAGTGGGCGAAGAATCCAATGGAAACTCCACTCCGAGCTCTACCGGAAAGTGGGCGAAGAATCCAATGGAAACTCCACTCCGAGCTCTGTCAGAAAGTGGGCGAAGCATCCAATGGAAACTCCACTCCGAGCTCTACCGGAAAGTGGGCGAAGAATCCAATGGAAACTCCACTCCGAGCTCTACCGGAAAGTGGACGAAGAATCCAATAGAAACTCCACTCCGAGCTCTACCGGAAAGTGGGCGAAGAATTCAATGAAAACTCCACTCCGAGCTCTACCGGAAAGTGGACGAAGAATCCAATGGAAACTCCACTCCGAGCTCTGTCAGAAAGTGGGCGAAGAATCCAATGGAAACTCCACTCCGAGAATCCATGCTTAGCATTTGCATTCCAAAAAACATTTCTTACAGTAATTTTTTTTTCTCGGCTTTAAAACAAGTTTTTTTTTTTTTTTTATGCATATTGACCAGTTGAAATACATGAATTAATTGTATGAGTAAACAGTAGATGACACATTTTTAATTCTTAAAATCAGTAATGTTATCTTAAAGGCACATAATGCGAGAATGGCTATGTGTCAGCTATTATCTAATTATAGTAATAATCGAATCACCCTCAAATAGATTATGTCTTTCCATTATTCGAAGTAAAAAAACATTTGTGCATGGAATCCCGAGCTTGTGATCACAATCGACTTTCTACTCACTAAGTTGAACATTTATTTCTTGACAAAGGTGCTTCAAAAATCCTCGTCTCCTGATGTACAACAGGATTATTGCGATGTGGGAAGTCTTCAAGTTCCCATTCCTGTGACAACCAAAACAGATTCGAAATATCTGAAGATTCAGCATAAGACTCGGAGTCCCGAAATTTTACATGGATGACCAATGACATTGGCCCTTCAACTGATCTGTAGTGACCTAGTTAAGTTAAGAGATTATGTTAGTTTTGTAAATAAATATATTGTGCATTGTTTTTAGTGACGGTAAAAGTAGTGACGTGGTCATACAGACGAATGACGTTGCAGAATACAGGTAGGCCTACATGATAGGAGAAGACTATGTCTAGGACTTGTAGAAAGATGGATAGTGAATAGACTGCTAATTAAACGACGGACAGAGTGACAAGACGATCCCCCCCCCTCCCATCTGTAAATAAACATCCGTTGACGTCTTCACAATTTGTATAAAGTATGTTATAGTTAAATTGTTGTGTCCCTCGAATGTGTTCGGACTCGCATTAGAAGAAGTGAAGTAGTGTAAGACAATACACACAATCCAAGACAGGACCAGACAGGACAGATCCAAAGCTTGAGGACATTGTTCTCCTTTACCCCGTGAGGAACAGGTGTACCTTGTGTACTGTCTTGAGTACAAGTTTGTCTTCATTGACATGTACTCTCTCATTAGATACAGTAGAGCCCAGTTTGGGTTCAGTCACACTCAGCTTATAGGAGGGGGGGGGGCCTGACTTCGCATTCCCGAACCCTGGCCCACGGGTACCCTGCTACACCACTGCTCCCACTTGAAATATACATTTCCTAATGAACACTTCCAATACGTTGGACAGGCGTCTAACCTCCTGCATTGGCGTGACCCGCCTGGTGGAAACTGTAACTTTTTAAAAAGAGTCAAACGTGTGTATCTCGTTTTATATAGAAACTACTTTTATTCTAGTACATGACTTTAACTCTTTCTCTCCGTAATTATTATTCATTTTGCTCATTTATAGTTCACTTACCTGCTATGATGAAGCTTCAATAACTTTTTAATCAAAACATATTTTATATGGTATAGAATAAAATGGGAACGCATGCTCGTTTTATATAACACAAATTAATGCTTATAAAACCAAAATAATAATTTAATGTGGTCGAATCAACGATGGAATCGTCAATCAGGAGAGAAAGAGTTAAAAACACCACGAGGACAAGGACTCTAGATGTCCATATAATGATAATATCAATAAATAATGACTAAAGTATCGATTCCCGCTGGCTAAATTGTTAAATACGCATCATATAAAATATGTTCACGTATCTAACGGTGTCAAAATCACTGGCTCGATACCGGGCTTGAACCAAAACTAAACTAGGTCTAGTAAGGAGAATTTCTCTTCCACAGCTGCAAGAGATGGAATTTGTACACCGTTGTTTTTTAAGTGTTGGAGCATATTTCTAAAATAATAATAACAATCATAGTTTACGTCCTTCTGTCAACATAAATGTGCCCCATGCGGCCCTGAACTGACGCCCCATAACCGAAACAAATGTGGCCCATGCGGCCCTGAACTGACGCCCCATCACCGAAACAAATGTGGCCCATGCGGCCCTGAACTGACGCCCCTTTAACCAAAATAAATGTGACCAATGCGCCCCGCAGTCAACACTACTGCTACCCAACCTGCCCATCAACTGGCTTCTAATGCGACATGCCAGCACCAAGACATTAAGGTGCTGACTCTCCGTTCATACCTACAGAGAAAGAGATATGCTTTAAACTACGATTCTTGTATGTTCGGATCATGTTCACTTCTCTTTATCAACATTCGCATTTATTTCTCTTTTAATGTTGATAGCAGACTCTTTATATTTCCACTGATTTTGTCATTTATACCTTTTCCAACTTTATAGACTACAGAATATGCTTTATGGCTTTATGGAGAGATATTTTTTTTTACCTTCCAAAAATAAATCTAATGCTTACAAGTATCTTGTTGCTTCTTTGTTTTCCCGCTATTATTGCTCTGTCTGACGTCACTGTATCCCATGATGCCATGCAGGAGTACAGCACGTGCTTAAATAGCTCGTTAGGTTATCGCGTTAGCGATATTCTTTACACCCCGCGCCCATGGCCGAGCTCACGCAAGGAGAGCCGCGCAGCGTAATGCATGTCTGAGTTACGGGAAAGTTTTGGAGGCCAGGAGCCTGTTCACCTTGAGATGATGCGAAGGCGTCTTTGACTGACAGTTGGGGGGGATAGCGATCTTTGACAAGTGACATAACACACTAGGGTCGTAAACTCAAGTCACAATACCTGTGCCTTTTTTTTTTCTCTCGCTCTCTTGTGTTTGTTGTCATATTGTTTAAAGTATTTAGATCTAGATCCAGTGCATGTGTGGTCTGTGCTGATGAGCCCAATTCCTTTCAATATCTACATAGGTCTGTGACAGGTAGATTTACATTTAGTACCCTAGATCTACATATCACTAACCAAACTTTCCAATTAGCAAGAATGAATTTTTAGAGGAAACTGAAATGTTATTAAATGCAGGCTCTCATTCAACAGCTTTTTGGACGATTTATAACAGAATGTTTTAGTTCTAAAAATCAATTGCATGCTATAGAGTTATAGAGTGTTCTGTTTCTTGCATCTATAGTCAAAACACTGGATCAAAAAGAATGAATAGAGATGGTCAGTAACTGTTCTCTCGCAGACCTAATGTGTTATACCCTGTGAAAATATTCTTTACATGAAACAGACAGGCTAATCAGGTTAGGAAAATATGACCCCCTCCCCTTCCAATTCGCTGGATTATCTCAGTATTCTGGGAACATCACACCCTCACCTATCCCTTAGTCGGACCTTTGGGGCACCACACAAGATTTGTCAACCGTCTTTCTCCATTCCTCTCTGTCTTTTGACTTCAATAAAACCTCTTACAATGGCAGGCCCGTTCATTCTTTTATGTTGTTTTACCATCGCTTTCTCTGTCTGCCTCTTCTTCTTTTTCCTGGTACTGTTCCCTGAAAGAAGGTCTTTGCAAGCCCCAAAGACCTTGTAATACGGCCACAGAGTTTTAGTTTCCGTTTTTTTTACACTAGTTAGTAGGTCATCGTGGGGTCCAATGGCTATAGTAGCTCTGTCTCTAATCTCTTCGTTTGTGATGCGGTCTTTAAATGTGATACCTAGGATCCTTCTGTAGCATCTCAATTCCATTGCTAGGATCTGGGAACAAATTCATTTAAAACACCAAAAAAAAAATCATGGTGGGGGTTCAAACTGGCCACCAGCCAGGCTGTTCAGCTGGTCATTGAAGGCCTGTATCATTAAGAGGAGATAAATGGAAATAACAGTCCCCACTTAAACCCAACAAAAATAGGCGGTTACATTATACACATATAAACGAATATCGCTGAAGACCCAATGAACCTAGAATGGTATCGACCATAGAGGATTCTTTAGAGAGACCCGTGGGCGAAGAGAAACTGCCTCAGTTCTGACCTCTGGCGAAATTCTTCTCAGTGACCACATGGTTTCATGGGGCTTAGCATTCACTCAAACCTTTGCCGACCTTCATCTCAGCAACAGACCAACTCAATACTGGACAAGTGAATATAAGGTATAAGGCGAGGGGGGTGTAGTTTGTAACCGGCCGGGCATATTTATTGTAACATACCATGAATGGAGTAACCGTGATATAACTCTGTACAGTTGTACTTGTGACGAAACCATTTTTTTTACAGCTATGAATTATTAATTTATTACAGGTAGTAATTGAAACAGCCATCTATGATTTCATTATTTTAATGTCAATGAACGCGGACCAGGTGAACATTACTTTTGCTTTGACGCTAAGCAGATGTGCGTTAGAACATTTATAGTTTTAGTTATATTTTCATATTGTAAAGAAAGAAGGAAAGAAAAAGAAGGAACGAGAATCAAAAAAGAAAGAAAGGAAGAAGAAAGAAAGGAAGAAGAAAGAAAGGAAGAAGAAAGAAAGAAGGTCGAGTCTTGTAGCATTCTTTGGATCAATATGCTTCCGAAACTGACAAATTATTTTTTTTTCTCTATCAGAGTTGTATTGATTCAAAAAATTGTCTCAAGTTTTCAGGCATGGGTACAGCCGTAGGGCCGGCCTTAGGCCACTGCAACCTATGTGGCCGCAGTGGATTCCGCACTTTCATAGGCCCCGAGCTAATTCTAGGTGTAAATTATTAAATTAAACTATTTTATAAATTATATTACCAGTTTCCCGCGTCTTGCTGATTTTCCAAGAAATCTTACAAATTTGCAGGTATTGTAAAATATACGAAACAGTTCTGGAAATCTCCTGAAATTGTTAAAGTTATTCAAATCTCCTGAAAACTCATACAAATCTCCTTAAAAATAGACAAAATTTTTTGGGGTCTCATTCAAATAGTAAACGCCAATACTATGCGCGATTAAAAAAACAACAACATTGTCAGCTTTCATTTCATAAATTGTAATGCAAAGACAAATTTTATTTTCTAATACAAAATCTTAATTTTTAACTTATTATCCTTATACCTACCCTGAGTAGGCCGCGCGCAATTCATTTCCCATAGGGACCCGCAATTGTTAGGGCCGGCCCTGTACAGCCTAGACCAATCGTTATAGAAGGCCTCAACAATGACTTGCAACGTCACAACTGTGGGCAGTTTAGACCAATAGCTCGTTGCCACATCGTACAGACTTGTGACACCTATCCATACTTGAAATATCTATTAAGGCCACCATAATTGATGTATCACATGGAACAGTACAACTGATCTATTTACTCACGTCTTGAGATTAGGTCAAAAGGGGGGATGGTGTTATCAAGACCAGAGTGGGTCTGAACATGGAAACACAAAAAAACTAAAGCATCAAAGAAAAGATAACTCAGATCTTGACTTTTTTTTAAGTTGACATAAAATAGATTGTTGAAGATACAAGAGACATGCTACAAGGTGGATATTGAAAGGAATAAAGAAAAATACAGAAAAAGATCAAACACTATAAGAGATGAGAGAGAGAGAGAGAGAGAGAGAGAAAGAGAGAGAGAGAGAGAGAAAGGGAGAGATTAAAGGTTACACAAAGAAACATGAACAAAAGATGTGTATCCATTCTTTAGATTCCGAACCGAATACCAAACAGCATTGTTCCTTCGAGGGTACCGCAGCCTGATCGCCACATCCTCAAGATATAATGGTTAGTTGTTACTTATCTGGGTATGTTTATGTTTACTAAGCCTTATTTATTTTTGTCTCTAACTATAAACAATACAACAATGGATTCCAAAGGTTATTTTAAAAATCAGACGCTTTTTTGTTTTCAACTCCTGTTTAACTTTCATTACTAATAATTTGATAATATTTGAATACCAATAATAATACTATATATATATATAATTTACTTCATGGCTCAACAGTTCGGACACCAAGAAGTAAAGGAAAGATCACTCTTTTATTTCTGCCAGTCGGACGAGAGTTACCCCACGTTACTTTAGCGGCCAAAAAAAAAAAAGGGGGGGGGGGGGAGGGGGCGGGGAAATTAAGTAGTATTCACCCGTCACTAAATAGCAGGGCCAGACTTAACAATTGTGGGGCCTTATGCGAAACGGATTTCGCTGGGCCGAATTTGGGTAGGGGATACGGATAATAAGTGAAAATTAAGAGTTTGTATTAGAAAATAAATTCGTCTTTGCATTTTAATCATTCTTTACTACGTACAGAATTACTTTTACGAGCCTTGCGTGTATTGAAGTCATACATTATATTATAAAAATTCTGTTTCATACATAGATCATGCTTAGTAGCAAGAATTACCAAATGTTTAACTGTACTTCGTTACACTTCACTGTACTTCGTTACACTTCACTGTACTTCGTTGCACTTCACTGTACTTCGTTGCACTTAAACTCTTCTCAACTTGCACTGAGCTGTAATCCGTCTTTACTCTGCTGTTACGAGTCGTTCTCAAGTCTACCGATTCAGAGCCGTACACGTCTTACTTTAACTGTATCGACCGTAACGGCTCATGTCCACTGCAGTACACTGTATAGACTCTTACATCCACTCCAGTTAACTCTACCCTTAGTTAACTTGTATAGACTCTAACACCCACTCCAGTTAACTCTACCCTTAGTTAACTTGTATAGACTCTAACACCCACTCCAGTTAACTCTACCCTTAGTTAACTTGTATAGCCTCTAACATCCACTCCAGTTAACTCTACCCTTAGTTAACTTGTATAGCCTCTAACATCCACTCCAGTTAACTCTACCCTTAGTTAACTTGTATAGCCTCTAACATCCACTCCAGTTAACTCTACCCATAGTTAACTTGCATTGGGTCGTACCTCTTCTGCTGTCTCGCACAGTAACGACGACTCTAACGAGGATTCTACCGACGACTGACAGTTCACATGAACTCTCTGGTTTATATAGAGTCCCTAATCGCTTCTCCACTGTTGCAGAAATACTGCTAGTACCTTCTGGAACATCACGAGACGACACGTGACATCCCTTCTTTGTATATACATGTACATGACGTGTCAGCCGCCGGGGTCACACGTAGTGACCTCTACCTGTCACTGTTCATGTGTAACAATACATATATTTTAAAAAAAGCAATGCCTACTTTATGTTCAAATATAAATAGAAGAAAGATTTCTTACCTATGTATTGGAGGAAAAGGGGGGGGGGCGGTCATATGTGAAATACAATATAATTGTTACCTCCCGTGAGTCCAATAGATGGGCTTTAACGGCAAATGAAAATGTGAAAATTATTCAATAATTAATTGATTTTCTGAAATTTTTATAAAATAGAAAAAAAAAGGAATTGAAAAACAGGCCCGCTAGGCCTTGCTGAACTCGAGGATGACATTAAGACGATTACATATAACTACTATCCTAATGTCTCTACAGTCTATCATACCTGCCCATCCCGCCCCTTTCTTTCACTTTCTGGGATCTACATTTTTCTTACTAGGAACAATAATACGTAGTTGACTCAAGTAGAATCAACTTTTGAAACACCAGAAACTGCCAGAGGAGCTCACAGCGTTGCTCCGGATCCCCAGATGGCTACTTTGATTTTGAGGAAGGGAGGTGGTAACGTGATCTTTTTTTTTTTTTTTTTTTGTCATTCAGAGAGCGCAACAAATTAAAGATCAAGTAATAATCATTTCAAGTTGCCTTCTTACATTGTTACACTACATTACTTACAGCAGTGCGAAACTGCTAACAAAAATTTAAAAACTACTGCAGAGTTCTGTTTCTCTAAAATGGCATTATTGAGAAAATATTTAGTGCTTATTTTTATTTTGTAACTTGTTGATAGCTTTTATAAAACAAAGTTGCCATTTATGATATATTATTTAAAAGAAAAAATTATCATAAATAATTAAATGCACAATTTGTATGCTATGTTTATTTTTCTAAAAATAATTTTATTTTTAAGCTATTAAAAATTTCGTATTTCAAGAAGAAAGTGTCTGTGCATTGTTTAATTATGACTAATCTCCCCTCTTTAATATAACCAATCATATATTGAATTCATGTGCGGTATGATACGGAAACCTCTAGGCCAGTGATGGGCAAACTACGGCCCGCTGACAGATCACGTCTGCCTGAAAATAATTCAATTGTTAGCATACAGGTACAAGAGATCTATTATTAGCGATTTCTGAAGTCACTTTAAAGGTTTTAAAGAACTAGCTAGTTGTATTTGCCAATCAGCTACTGGCTACACATGTCTTCTCATTTCACGTGGTTAAAGTCACGTGACTGATTGTTACGGAAGACACACATAGGAATTATAAAGACAACTTGAGACTTTAGACAACTTGATGGCGAATGGGAAAGAAGTTTTCAGGATCTCAGTTTATTTTGTAATAAAAAATATTTAAAGTTATTCTTTTTGACGTGGATTTGACAAGTGGGGATATGAGTCACGCAGCTTGAATTAATTAAACTTGAGATATAATGAACATTTCAATGTTCCAAAATTAAAGTTCTGCTAGGGGCGTGTCAAAATCCAGTTTTCCAAGTGTCCATGTCTTCAACTAAAGAAAACATTTAGAAACTGGAACAGACACAAAATAGAGCAGTGAGATTCATAACAAACGAATATTCACATTTGACTAGAGTAACACCTTTAGTAAAATCACTAAATTTAGAAAGCCTTCAGGACAGAAGACGCAAAAGTAAAGTAGCAATTATACATAAAACACTGAACCATAATCTTCAAATAACAAAAACAAAATTTAATCAAATACTCTGAAAGACACAAAGATAAAGGCACATTTCTCGTTCCATATGCTAGGACAAATGTGTACAAATACTCCTTCTTCCTTAGTGCTATTATAGTTAATTAGAGCATGGAATGGGTTGCCTGAGCTAGCCAGGAAAACCAGTGACTTGGCAGAATTTAAGTCATTGGTTAATATGCATGACTAAATGCATGACGCGTAGGACGTAATCATCTTCTTTTTTGAAGTAACGTCTGTATTATATAAGATAAGATAAGATTCAGGACTATAGATCATCTCATAGGAAGGAGCACACACAGCATCTCCCACATCTCCCACATCTCCTAGTGATGTGTCCAAATGAACGTCAAGAGCGGTGTTGAATTCGACAATTTAATTCATTTATTCTTCTCCATCACTAAACTATATAAAGGACAAAAAAGACGCTACTATGCATGAGACATATTTATTGCATGACAAAGACTACCATTGTCTAGCACTTTGTGTTCGCGCACGTGCCATGTATGTGTGTCTCACGCATGTGTGGGAGTGTGTTTTTAAGTGTATGCCTGAATGCCCCTAGGCGTGTTTATGTTTAAGCAAGTGTATGTGTGTGCGTGTTAAGGCATTCAGGATACAAGCCAGACGTCAAGGATAACCTTAGACAAATGGCAACATTGCGCAGGCACTCGTAATCCCAGGCGCTGACGTGTGAGCGGAGATAGTCACGTGACATGTCAGGCTGACCAACCCTTACTAGCCGGGGATCTAGATCTGCTATCGTGTGTACTCTCGTAAGCAATTCATTTTACAGATAGAAACGCAGGGGGGGGGAAGGGGGCAGACGACAAGTGGAGAGAAAGAGAAAGGATTTGATGACAAGGGGTACGAGATATCTGGATTTATCAACAGAGAGGGAGAAAACAATTGGGGTGGGGGGGGGGGGGGGAAATCAAGAATAGTCTCGTAACGGGGGGGGGGGTAAGAAATTATGAAAGACTATTGTAAACATCCCTTTTCCCTAAGAAGTGAGCTATCAAAATATCAGTTTCTATAGAAGTAAAAGTAAAGTAGAGTGTCCCCTTCAGACCTTGCGAGGCCTGCGATCTGTAAGACAGATGATGAAAATGTCTTCTGTTTCTGTGGTTCATAGGCCAGCACAAGGACCAACCGCCTTTACTTTCCCCCGACTAATGTCAGGTACCCATTAGAGATGAATGGACTATAGGACGCCCTAAAACATCCCGAAATTCAAAATCCCAGTCTTCACCTAGATTCGAACCCGAGTAGACTAAAACGAAACCTATGTGTGTGTAACCTCTTCCAAACCTTTCTCTGTCATTAATATTATTATTAGTATGTTGAAAATGTATTAATTGTCATTCTCTAGCACTGCTTGGGCTGAGCTCTGTGAAAGGGAAACACAATTCATTGTAGTCCCCATAGCAGTGTCATGATGTGACATGTCTACGACAATACTGCCCTCTACCAGGTAACGAGCATCTCCTAAGGAATGATTAGGGCATCGAGCAGGGACGTAGCTATGAATTTCCTATCTTTTGGGGGTCCGAGGAGGCTTGACCTCTTTGGGGGCCCCTGCATTTTGTGTAATATTTAATTTTTAATGTTAAAAACACTCATTTGGGGGCTCGGGGAATTTTCATATCCCCCCCTCCTCCCCCTATCCTAGCTACGCCACTGACATTGAGGTCAGTTCTCACTATCCCCTCAGGTGATGTAACATGTAACAACAGTTCTCATTGTAACGAGGATCTTCTAAGGAAGGCTTAGAGTCATAGCCATAGAGGTCAGTTGTCACTATCCCCTCAGTTGATGTAACATGTAACAACAGTGTGCATTGTTAGGTTTGTTCTTCCAAGTCGCTTCATTTTTTTTTAATAGTAACTTTGTTGGATATTATTTCGGATTATTATACTATTAAGATATAACATATACCATTCTCTGGCACTGCCAGGATTGAGTTTGATGATTTGGCAGATCTGCAGTAGTATCGCCGTTTGACAGGTAGCAAGAATCTTCTTATGGATGTTTAGGGACTCGATGTCTGCGTGGTCCAAAGTCACCACACCTTCAATTGACACCACGATGCGTATATAATCTAGTCAACTTCCATTGTTGCTTTATCTGTTTAATAATTTATTTTTATTTACTGAGCTTATATCGACTCAATTCGTCTGTCTGTCGTCTGTCTGTCTAGTCAAAATCTCTTACACGTTTATTTCTCCCACTTCCCATTCTTGGGTCAAGTTGAGACTTTACGTAATAAATTATTCATTGTCTATGGGAAGCGTGGGCGAGAGGCCAAATGCGCTTGAACTTGGCTACCTAGAACGGGGCTCGAGGTTCGACACCCGACTCGGGCAGAGTTGTGTTTACTGAGCGCCTAAAGGCAGCACGGAAAACCAACTCCTAGATACCCCCCCCCCCCAACTGGTCCACAAATAAGATTGGACCAAAACGCTCTGAGCATGATATAAGCATGAAAGTAGCGCTATATAAAAGCTATAAATATATAATATAAATATATATGACGACACGTAAATTTAAAAAAAAAAACACAAAAACAACTTTTTTGCTGAGTAATCTACCTGACACTCCAACCAAGTAGTCAGTGTCAAGTCATCCATCAATGCATGCTGTCAGCCTGTCTCTAACAGAGCTCTTAGCATGAGAACGAGGCAGGGAAAAAAATACTGAGAAGAAGGACCTGGGATGTTAAAGCTTTTCCTTCCCTCCCCCATGTTTACATAATTAAACGGTTGCCAAAGACTTAATTATCTTTTTTTTTTCCCTAGGCGATAAAGGAATGAACTAACTCTAAAAGTTACTTTTATTCCTAAAATGAAAAACAAAATGGCAGGCCGGAAATACGTAAAAGCAGTGTCAAACGGAAGGGAAAGAACTCGCAAATCTCTTACGTCCGTTAAAAAAGGGTATTCTGGGAAAACTGTGAGGAACAACAGGAGTAGTTTCCCCCCAAAGTCGAGTTTATTATTTTCCTTGTATTACGCCACCAAGGAGCTAGAGTTTACTCAAAGCATATACAAGATGTTATTCTAACCTACGTACTTGTGATCAGGGAACGCCACTGGGGGCCACAGCGGCGTTAGCTGAGTAAGAGTGTTCTCGAGTGAGTGTGAGGGTGAAGTGCCCTACCAAGAGAACCCGTGATTGCCGTGAACGAAAGGACGGCAAGAAAATGGGCTACAGAGACCCCCCTCCCCCTAGTGACTGATGGGTCAGAAGAACGCCTGAGTGATATTCAATGACCTTGAAAAGGTGGAAAATCATGTTAATATTGTTTTACTGACAAACATTATTTTACAAACAAATAACACTGGTTTAGACTCGAGAGCTAGACCAAATTTAAATTCAGAAGAAAATATTTCGAAAAATTATAACTAGAGCTTTCCCAGTGTGGCCAATTAGCTAATAATACTTTCCCCAAAGATGTGCATCAACTGTCAAATTTCTGGGTAAATCGATTGTGCCGTTTTCGAGAACCGTGTCCACCTACCTGTTTTGTCTATGAATGTGCGGCCTGAATAGAGGAATAGTAAAAAAAAAAAAAAGAAATTGTGGCTTACTATTCGCATTAAAGAATTCGTATTAACCATAGACTTGTATATATCTGGCTCTGTGTTATTAAATATATTGACTATTCTCATTCTTTAGTCTCACTTTGTGTTTACTCGTTTGATTCTTCTTGAAACTTTCAAACAGATGAAGGTGACGCTATGTACCCGCAGCACAGAAGGGGCCCACAAAAGAATGATAAGTACTATAGGGAGCGGTGTTTGATCTGCTGTATGGAAGCCCGATGCTTTTCTCCCCCTTGTGGTTGCCTCGGGTGGATGAGTGCGCCACATCTGAGGCAGCGGTTCTGATAGCCCCGATGAGTGCCGCGCACATGTCTCTTGACATATGGAGGCACATATCTCCAGGGATGCACCGCCATTCTCCGCGCCCCAGAGGATCCTTCAAAAACATGTAATGAGAACACTGTGTGATGTGTCCACGTCTCGTGACGCGCCATGGGAATGGACGAGATATTGTGTTTATGACGTGAGTCTGTGAACTATTGAGGATGATGATGATGTGTCTACATCATAAGGCATCCGGTGTCTTTAATCAGTGTCAGCGTGGAGGGACACAAAGACTTGTACGCCCCATACAACTTTATTCAAAAAGGTAGTGACCTTTTTATGGTTTAATAAATGGAAAACAAAGAATAATTAGTACTCATTATTTTGGATGCTGAATAGCAGTATAAATGTTTTTTATTTTTATTTATTTTTTGTCAGGTTCAATTCTCTTAGAAGTCTAGTAGATTTATACATTCGCGTAACCAGGATTTTTCTAGGCTCGGGCTAAAAAAAATCCTTTTTTAAACAAATCTGCAATTCAATAGTTATTTAGAACAAAATAATCGCTATATAAGATGTAAAAAAAAAGTAAAAGTCCCTCTTTCAGACCTTGTGGTCTATAGGGCAGAAGATGTAAAGTTCATCTGTTTCTGTGGCCTACGGTTAACGAGGGTGTCATGTGGCCAGCACAACGACCAACCGCCTTTACTTTTCCCCAACTAACGTTAGGTACCCATTAGAGCTGGGTGGACTCGAAGATCCTGAAGTTAAAAATCCCAGTCTTCACCAGGATTCGAACCTCGGACCCCAGTTCGGTAGCCAAGCGCCTTACCGCTCAGCCACCGCGCCTCCTATATAAGATAAAGGAGGAATTTTCTTTTTTTAAAACAAAAATTTTAAAAATATTTTTCTTGTTTACAATTCCTCTATTCAGGTCACACATTCATGGGCAACAAAAATGGGTGGACAAGGTTCTCGAGAACGGCTCTAACGATTTTCCTATTGTTGTTACAGGTCGTTGACCTGTAGCATCAAACTGATGGTAGACAACTAAACCGTTGTTCGCAAAATGTGTCTTAACTAATAAAACTTCAAAATAACTTGAATAACTTTCTTTTGTGAAATAAACTAACTACAACTTTATTTATAACATAGATAGCAGCAAGTGAATATGAAATCAAATAAATGTACTAGACTTCATTAATAATATTCTTTAACAAAATCTAGCTGACTACAATAACAACCTTTCAGTCTTTCGTTCTGGAGTCGTCTGTCCTACCTTAGACCAAGTGACGACAATGCCACCTATGTTGCATCATTCACAAACCAATCGCTAACCTCTTCCAATTCCACCGTCACCATAGAAACACACACACATACACACCAACCATAACACACACACAACCGTTATAACTGTCACTGTCAAGTTGATACTGTGGGTGCTGGATTACCCTGGACATTGTTGTCGGCATCTTTGTCTGTCATGTTGGTCAGAAGTTATAGTCGGTCCTTCAATGTCACTGCCGGTTTATGCAGTATCAATTACAGTGACGAGTCTTTGGTACGATTAGGGAAAACAGTTGATATTGTTGAAGTCACTGTTGATGCTTGGTCATTGTTGTTAAGTAAATTAATACACTGTGTTTAGTACATTAATATTATTTAAGTATTTATTATGAATGTAATTATGATTTTTTTGTTCTTATCATTCACATTATTCATATGAATATCATTGTGTACATATCATAATATTACATTCATATTTTGGCTTCAATCATCAGCAACACAGTTTGTTACTTGATGTGTTACTGTGTGCGCATTGGTGTGTCTGTTAGGCTGAACAGAGGGACTAACATAATTATAAAACAAAATGAAAATAATTCTTCTTTAGGTAAACATAAATACCTAGATATTTACAAATATCTAATAATAAATAAATGAAGTCCTGACAGATGGCAACGAGCAAGGTTTGAACCCGGGACGATCGAGTCTACAAATGAACATTCCAGAGCGCATACAACACGACCATGTGGCCACCCTGGTGTTAAGCCTGTCATTTCCACTCTATCAACGGCATAGACTAAGTTCATTACTGGAATCTGTCATTTCCACTACATCAACGGCATAGACTAAGTTCATTACTGGAATCTGTCATTTCCACTACATCAACGGCATAGACTAAGTTCAATACTGGAATTTCTTAGAGACTCGGAAACACTTGCAACGTTTCCTTTGCGACCAGATTCGTTAACACAGAGTTTCATTTGAAAATGTGAAACTTTCTCTTTTAGTGTGAAACTTTGTTTCGGACCCAAAGACACGAACAAGAGAGAAAAGAGTTACATGGAATTTAGTGCCCGCCTAGCTAGCCATGGCTGTCTGTTGTCTTTTACCCATGTCATCTATTGAAGTATCATTTAGCAGCATCGATGAAAATAAAGGACCTCACGAGCAACATGTTTTGATGTGCCCCAGTGGTATATGTGCCAGTTAGGGCACCGTGGGTATGGTTCCCATAAACTCAAATTCTTATTAATTCTTTGCTTTAATTTAATATTTAGTCGACTTCGGGTCTCACCAAATGAAACCTTAACAAATATAGTTATGAATATTTCTTGCTATATCCTAGGTTGGATAAATTTAGATTTCATGAGATAGTGTTTATTAAAATTGTGTATTTAACTTATAGTTTCCAAAGATATTAAGCATTTACTAACCTAAATATATTATACAAAACGTTATATTAATGTTGCCTTACTGGAAACTTTATATTTATATAAAAAAAATTAAAATAAGATAATTCTGCGCATCTATTACAAGAACTTCCTCACCCCAAAAGAAACGGGATCTCAAAGTATAATGAAATTAAGAGCTGTCCCACCTATACAGGCAACAATAATAGCAATAACAAATTGTTCTGATGTAGATCAAACAACTTTGACTCCTCTTTGTAATCTTGATTTCATTAATCATCTTTCAACTGTTATGATTATAATAGTATTAATAAATTGTATTTAACAACAATTTTTTTTCTTAGATTTATCAATGGACCTCATTCACCAATCGTAAACAAACACCATTTAGCCACATGATTCTCTATCTCTTCTATATAAATTACGAAATACACAAAGGCTGTCACGTGATACGTTTTTTTCTTTGTTTTACCAATATTATCACGTGGCTAAATGTTGTTTGTTTACGATTGGTGAATGAGGTCCATTATATTAAATATGTGTATAGTCTTTTCTCAAAGATATGGAAAATTCAATTGTGGCTACTCTGGTGTATTCAAATTTAATAACCTATTCCTCTATACAAATTCTTTTTAAACTAATGTAGGGCTACGTAACTTAAAATGAACCATGCCATCATATTGCATCCGGAGAATATTACTATCTAATGTGATAATTAAATCTACAGCTAACAATATTAATTTTTTTGGTATCTCGCGTCCAACTATTTCTCTTCCTGCCAAGCATTGCCCCTTCACATGATTTAACTTTTCAGTTCCCCCCCCCCCCCTCCTTTTTCGCTAAGGGAGAGCATGCTAAATAACAACAAAGCAGACGACATCCGGAAACCGTGTGTATATGAATACCCTATCATTGATCCAAGATGGCGAGACATTATCTACCATATGAAAACAAACACGAGGAAAGCAATGATCAGTGCAAACTTAAAAGAAATAGTCATCACTGCAAGTCTCGCGAAAGTTATTTGTTCTGTTTGTTTTCCACCCATTACCAGCGAGATGCTATTTTTTCAGGATGTCCGGGGCCAAGTGGGTGTTTGCACGAAACTAACTGTCGGGTTTCCTGCTTAATACGTCATCACTTACTGATAGGAACTGATGACAAATGTCAGACGCAAGAATGACGCCAATGGTGCAGAAAGAGGGGCGCAGGAGCAAGTAGCGTGCACAGTCCAAGAATGTGATTATCTGGGGAACATCTGAAGAAAGAAGAGGATGTGGCATACACTTTTCTTAAACTCTGGCAAGAAGAGTCAACTCTTTATACTTGTGAACATTGTCTTACAGTCTCTTATATAATTTTTTTTAATTGCTTTCAAATTTCCACTTCGGATGGATGGGTAACTGCCTGGTCGTGTGGTATGTACTCTGAACAGTAGATCGCTGGTCTTGATGATCTCAGGCTTGAATCTTGCGTGCCGCCATCCCCTGCCGTCCTGCGGGAGGTTAGGGCTATGACGTAATAATCTTTAATTCTGAAGGACTTTCCGCAACTTGTAAATCTCCGAAAACAAGCTTGGAGGATGATCACAATAATTACAAGCAATTATTTGTGAGGACAAACCTTTTCAGTGATGAATCGTTCGAAACCAATGTTACGTAATCGTCACATGGACAAACATCTCGATACATTGCTTTCACTTGGTGTCCCATCTATGCAGCTGAATATTTAAAAGTTGTTTAGGATGAACTTCTAGCACGAATTAACCTAAATACTAGATTCACGGGCTTCTAATAAAAATGATTTTTGTCTATTTCCTTTCATTTTTTTAAAACCTTTTTGTTGATGTGACCCGCGACACAGATGCTGGAAATTAAAATGGTCCACCGGTTGAATAAGGTTGAGCATCACTGGTGTATGCTATATTTTGTTTTCAGTACTACAAAATAACCAAAACAAATAATTTTTGTTGACCAATACATTTGATAATTCACTTTAATCCTCAGTTAATCATGTCAACATTCACGTCTCTTTATTCTTTGTGTGTATTGAATAAAAATGCTTATAATAGACCTCAATCTTTATTAACCTTGTGAAAGTAGCCATACACTAGTTGATTACACATTAAAAAAAACATTGATAATAATACTGATAAAGTCCACCATCCTAAACTTCAGGATATTAGTGCAGTGTTTAACATGAGCACGCAGACCCAGTTAAGACCTGTATGTTTTGTAACATCTGATGCAGACAATGTCGTAGACCAGTGATGTCCAACCTCATTTGACCCGTGGCCATTTTAATCTCCAGCACTCGTGTGGCGGGCCACATCAACGAAAATGTATATAGACGATAAGAAATTGACCTGAATTTGATGTTATTTGATTAGAAACCCTTGGATCTATATAAAGTACTTACATTAATGAATTGTATATTTGTTTGTTTTTTTCACGCGTCAGATAATGACATAATTTCTGTACCGTACTTAAAATATGAGCAATTTTATAGCTAGATTTACTACCGACTCATTTTCGTGTCTCTTTTTAGTAAATATTCCTAGCGGTCTACACTCTGTCGGCATAGTGAAACTATCTTTTATTCGCGGCTTAAATCAAGAATGACGCTTATACGTTTTTCTTTTTTAAACAGTCCCACTTTCTTTACAAATCAAATATGTCAGCTGATTATTTTGTTCCACAAAAAGTAAAGAACCGTTCACCTTATCTGATATAAAAAAACAATTGGGGGCCGTAACGTAGATAAATGTACATTTGTCAATTTTTATTTTTTTTTATGAATGGGGGATTTTCTACACATTGTGTCAACATTTTGGCGGGCCGGATGGATCCACGTCCTTTATTATCCGAGAGAGCTATTATTGTTGGCCATTTCAAACTAACTAACGAGATCTCAGAGATTTAGAGGCTAGTCTACCCAAATGGTTGACAGCTTGTACATTAAGATCACCAGTCCTGGGTATACCCGGTAGTGTAATTTTTTTTTATGCCTAAGGACATGTCAGGCATGGCACGACCTCCTGGGTGGGGTAATATTTCAGAATTACTCTTAATACTAATCCCCACTCCCCCAATCCCATTTGTATTTACACAAAGATCTCACATGCAAAGCTGTGTGGATGGTATGTAGAAAAAATTAAGCTTGAAATCACTTTAGCAGTTCTTTTATCTGAGGTGGACAAAAAAATAGCTTGCATTTTTGTTGTATCCGATGAACAGAATAAAAGAAGGTTTGATGAGCTATCTATACTATAATAATTTCTGTGCACATTTCAGCCCTGAAAAAACAACAACTCTATTTCTTATAGCTACTTTAAAAAACAACGCCACGTTTCAGCTTTGTTGAAGTTCTTCATGACACTTTTGTGTAGTGTTAGAGATGTGCATGTCCAGTCTAGGTCTAATACATGCCTGTGTTTAAGCTATAACACAATTCATCAAGGACTGGGTTTTAATCCACAATCTGCTTCGTTGCAGAAGTGCACATTAACATTGAGGAACAGAATGTCTAAACATATTACATGCATGTACGTCAATACAACCCCCCCCCTCCCTCCAAAAAAAAAAATCTTTAAAAGCATTTCTGGGCAGCCCTTTCACTTCTGCTTCTCTTTTTTTATGCACCCACCCAACCTCAACGTCTGCTTAGCACCCTTGGCGCCCTCAGCGCCACCGCGTGGTATTTATTACCACTTGATGCCAGCCTCCACTTAGTCAAGGTGAAGACCGAAGTACTCAACGTGGGACGCGCTACATGCGCCAGACAAACAAGGTCCGGTAACCTCACGATGTTAAGCTGACACCATAGCGGAATAATTGCAAGCAGATTGAAAGTATACGGAGATGGGTCGTGTGCACACAAAAGGCACACTGACCTTATGGTGATTAAAATGTTATCTAATTAATTAGCGATAATTGAAACCTAATTTATTAGAAACAGCCTTAATTGCAACACGTAGATCTTGTGCTGAGACAAACCAATAAAAAAGGGAGGATCAGTAAGCGTATTTATTTTTTTCACTGACACATTTTGGTGGAAACAAAATTGCACACATTTATTTTTAATGATTTTATCTCAAAAGTTTTTCTAAAGATAAAAGTAAAAAACAAACCCCTGTCCACGTTTTCATTTTTCAGGGAAATAAAATTTTTTTTTTTTGCTCTCTGCGTGCAATCTGTGTGTTTGTCTATCTGTCACTCTCAGGTCTCAAAAACGTGAAACGATATTGAAAATCGTGAGCTCATGTCCTGGGTACTTGAATCGAGCCGTTATAGAATGAATTATAGACCAAAAGTTCGTTGCCACGTCGTATAGTTCTGTGACGTGGTAACGAGCTACTGGTCTAAACCGCCCACAAGTTGTGACGTTGCAGGTCTGTGCTTAGGTCTTCTGTAACGAATAGTCTCGCTTGACTGAGTTTGTTCACCGCTCTTGGTCTGATCGAATAAAATTACTGACTTGGATGGCATGATACACATTCAAGCTAACATAAGAACAATACACTTTAGAATGGCTATGTACTTGATAATAGCTAGGAAGAATTCAAACAAAGTTAATTTACAAGATGGGAATGGTCGACATGTCTGTGAATCCATCGGTTTTAACTGGCAGCTCCTTCACTATGCTTCTTGCTTCTTGGCCAAGCCATACTCTCCTAATATGTACCCCTATTGGTCTGTCTGGCTACGTCACAACTTTTTACTGTCCCTAAATACAATGCAAATATATTTATGCACAGACTAGCATACTCTCTAAGCTAAACTAGGTCACTAGAGTACGTCACATTCCAATCGCCTTGTTAGGCCAGCCTGTTTGTAAAGTAAAGTTCCCCTTTCACACCTTGTGTTCTATAGGGCAGATGATGTGACGGTCATCTGTTTCTGTGGCCCACGGTTAACAAGGGTGTCATGTGGCCAGCCCAACGACCAACCGCCTTTAATTTTCCCCATCTAATGTCAGGTACACATTAGAGCTTGATTGACTCAGAGGCGCCCAAAAATCCCGAAAATAAAAATCCCAGTCTTCAACTGGATTCGAACCCGGAACCCCCGGTTTATCTCTCAGCCACCGCGCATTTAGCCTGTTTGTACCGAGTGAAAAAAAAAACAATTCATTTTTATTCTTTATTTCCTGTAGGCGTGGTCTGTGGTCTTCTGTGGGAATCTGAGTCAAACAACAAGCTTTGGTTAACTCTGACTTAGCCGTTGTATTTTTCCATCCTGTGTAGGAAACCTACCAAATGTATGTTTTTCAATTTGTATTTTGACCAGGTCTTTTCAATGTTTGCAAAATATGAAGAAATCTCGATAGCTCTACCTTGTCTTCCACTGTTTGATCATGTCTCTGATAGACTTTCGACATTCTAAACAAATGTCATCGTGACCGGGACAATGAACTAGAAACAAAAAGAAAGCTGATCAAAACGTCTTGACTTTTAGTTCATATAGTGACCTTAGTATTGACCTTACTATTGACTGTTTTAATGACCCTACAGTTGATCTTAATATTGTCTTATTATTGACCTACTGTTGACCTTATTTTGACCTTATTAATACAAATAATATTGACCTTACTATTGACATATTATTCACTTTATTGCTGGCCTTACTATTAACCTTACAAATGACTTTATCACTGACCTTACTATTGACCTATTATTGACCTTAGACCTTTTTATTGACCTTACTATTGAACTTATTATCAGTTTATCAAATAATCACACTTGTTAGGTTATGCTGTTACATTCCTTTATAAAAGAAAACAAAGACAGTCTCTTTAGGCTTTGCTCGTCCAGAGTGCAAGTAGTTTACTCAGAACTAGCCTGGCAATTTAGAATTATCCTGTTAGCGTCATGGACGTATGGAAATAATTACGTCAGCACCTTATAAAACCGGCCCTCACCCTTAAAAAAAAACACTCTTAAGAACGGTGCACACTGAAAAACTATCCCCATTATTCATACTCCCCCTTTTTTTTTCTATTCTGTTTAGTCCAGCCATGCTAAGAAGTGTTTCGTTTCTGTAAACACCGTTCGCCCCACAGCATTTTTGGCTCCGAGATTATGTTTCTCCCACATCTGCAGCAGAGTGAGCCTTTGAGCACTTTCCCGCCAAATTCACCTACAGATTCGTTTATATTGATAAGAAGGTATAGGGGGATTTCGGGGATTTGGAGTGAATGGGGATTGGGATGGCTGTGTAATTTAATAAATACGAAAAACGTTTCCTGGAAATCATTTTTTTTTTTACAAATGAAATGCTAAAAAATCAATGGCTCCAACACAGGGGTGTCTCTGACATTAAAGCCATGTCATGCACCAGGGAACAAAAGTCTTGCAATCAAAGATTCTATGGCATGCTTGAGACCCTGAAGGCAAATCGACAGTTATTATTAGGTTGAAAACACAAAGGGGTGGCAGAGGAGGAACTGCTTCAAGAGGTCAGGATAGGATCAGTTTTCAAAAGTATCTAGTAGATCCTGGGTATCTTCGATCATGCAATGTGGGTTTTTTTTCTTATTCCGGCAAAATACTTACGACAAAGCGTTTAATACACACGACTATTGGTTGCGAAAACATTCATTCTGACGTAATGCACTGCCGGATCCAGAAAAAAAAGAGAGGAGCAGATGAGAAGTTGTTGTTACTATTATGGAGTTGTGCAGTGTTGACTTAGCCGTTCGGCGCATTGGGCTGCAAGCTGTCTCCATAATGATCTGTCACTGGCAATGTCTGAAGCCTCCTCACACCTGGTGTCCACTGTTCTGAGGTCCTCCATGAAGGTGTGTCGCCAGGTAATACGAGGACGTCCCTGTTTGCGCTTTCCTCGATTTGGCTTCCATGTTAAAAAAAAAAAAAACATAAACTTCAACAATGCACCATAACATGGTGCAGAGTTGAAGTTTATGTTTTTTAACTTAATACAAAAGTTTTTGAAAAATCTTATAATTTTTTTTTTTTAATTTCTATTTTAAAATCAGTTATTTAATAATTATAATGTGTCAAATATTAAAACATAACACAGAATACAAGACACTTCTCAGAGAAACGAAGTCATCCTTGACCCTGACTTATTATCGTACAAGAAGCTTGGCTACCTAGAAGGGAGCTCGAGGTTCGATACCCGACTCGGGCAGAGTTGCGTTTACTGAGCGCCTAAAGGCAGCACGGAAAACCAACTCCTAGATACACCACAACAGTTCACGTTAAAATTGTTCATAAACTGTCCAAACTGGACGATCACTGGGTTGTCCATTGTCCTTTGCTGTAGTGTAGACAAACGAAGTTTTTTTGGGATTCTTTCGGAAGGATGTCATCTTTACCTATCGAAGTCCTACAGCCAAATAATAAAAAAAAAATGGTGATAAAAAAATATATTAATGAAGAATTGTGTTTCTTTATTAGCTTAGAACAAATTTACATATTTTTCTGCATCTTCTCTGTGTAGTACAACAGTTTTTCAGAAAGTTTCGGTTACGTCACCCCCACCTTTTCAGCCTGCTGGGGGTATGCGGTAAGTTCCTACTATAGCCTGCTGGGGGTATGTGGTAAGTTCCTACTATAGCCTGCTGGGGGTATGTGGTAAGTTCCTACTATAGCCTGCTGGTGGTATGCGGTAAGTTCCTACTATAGCCTGCTGGGGGTATGCGGTAAGTTCCTACTATAGCCTGCTGGTGGTATGCGGTAAGTTCCTACTATAGCCTGCTGGGGTATGTGGTAAGTTCCTACTATAGCCTGCTGGGGGTATGCGGTAAGTTCCTACTATAGCCTGCTGGGGGTATGCGATAAGATCCTACTATAGCCTGCTGGGGGTATGCGGTAAGTTCCTACTATAGCCTGCTGGGGGTATGTGGTAAGTTCCTACTATAGCCTGCTGGGGGTATGCGGTAAGTTCCTACTATAGCCTGCTGGGGGTATGCGATAAGATCCTACTATAGCCTGCTGGGGGTATGCGGTAAGTTCCTACTATAGCCTGCTGGGGGTATGTGGTAAGTTCCTACTTTAGCCTGTTGGGGGTATGTGGTAAGTTCCTACTATAGCCTGTTGGGGGTATGCGGTAAGTTCCTACTATAGCCTGCTGGGGGTATGCGGTAAGTTCCTACTATAGCCTGCTGGGGATATGCGGTAAGTTCCTACTATAGCCTGCTGGGGGTATGCGGTAAGTTCCTACTATAGCCTGCTGGGGGTATGCGGTAAGTTTCTACTATAGCCTGCTGGGGGTATGCGGTAAGTTCCTACTATAGCCTGCTGGGGGTATGCGGTAAGTTCCTACTATAGCCTGCTGGGGATATGCGGTAAGTTCCTACTATAGCCTGCTGGGGGTATGCGGTAAGTTTCTACTATAGCCTGCTGGGGGTATGCGGTAAGTTCCTACTATAGCCTGCTGGGGGTATGCGGTAAGTTCCTACTATAGCCTGCTGGGGGTATGCGGTAAGTTCCTACTATAGCCTTCTGGGGGTATGCGGTAAGTTCCTACTTTAGCCTGCTGGGGGTATGCGGTAAGTTCCTAATTTAGCCTGCTGGGGGTATGTGGTAAGTTCCTACTATAGCCTGCTGGGGGTATGCGGTAAGTTCCTACTATAGCCTGCTGGGGGTATGCGGTAAGTTCCTACTATAGCCTTCTGGGGGTATGCGGTAAGTTCCTACTTTAGCCTGCTGGGGGTATGCGGTAAGTTCCTACTATAGCCTACTGGGGGTATGCGGTAAGTTCCTACTATAGCCTTCTGGGGGTATGCGGTAAGTTCCTACTTTAGCCTGCTGGTGGTATGCGGTAAGTTCCTACTATAGCCTGCTGGGGGTATGTGGTAAGTTCCTACTATAGCCTGCTGGGGGTATGCGGTAAGTTCCTACTATAGCCTGCTGGGGGTATGTGGTAAGTTCCTACTATAGCCTGCTGGGGTATGCGGTAAGTTCCTACTATAGCCTTCTGGGGGTATGCGGTAAGTTCCTACTTTAGCCTGCTGGGGGTATGCGGTAAGTTCCTACTATAGCCTGCTGGGGGTATGTGGTAAGTTCCTACTATAGCCTGCTGGGGGTATGCGGTAAGTTCCTACTATAGCCTGCTGGGGGTATGCGGTAAGTTCCTACTATAGCCTTCTGGGGGTATGCGGTAAGTTCCTACTATAGCCTGCTGGGGGTATGCGGTAAGTTCCTACTATAGCCTGCTGGGGGTATGCGATAAGTTCCTACTATAGCCTGCTGGGAGTATGCGGTAAGTTCCTACTATAGCCTGCTGGGGGTATGCGGTAAGTTCCTACTATAGCCTGCTGGGGGTATGCGGTCCTACCGTGGGGTACGCGAACGTTATGAAAAAGAAATGTAAGGACATATAGCAATAATACAATTTCTGGGTTTTTCTTTGTATGTATATCTAATATTTACAGCACAATGTAAGGAGAATGTATGTATGTATGTATGTATGTATGTATGTATGTATGTATGTATGTATGTATGTATGTATGTATGCCTATATGTATGTATGTATGTAGTATGTATGTATGTTTGTGTGTATACATGTCCCGAAAGGAAATCAAAACCGTTTGACCAATCTTAATAAAATTTAGCATGAATGTTACCTAGATGACATCGGAAACCAAAGTGTATGTTAAATGTCTATCCTACAACAAGAAAGACATTCAAATATAATAAAATACCTAAATTTATATCTATTGAAGAACGAAACTTTTTTTTTATCAAAACGGGTAAACCCATTTTCACAGTATTTTATATGAGCTATGAATTATAGTATGAATATGTCGGCTCAACGGGAACATCCCATTTTCATAGTCTACTTTCATTTTCGTATGAAATTTAAAAGGTGTTAAGGGAATCATCTTGCCATGTTTGATTCTTGACATACATCTAAATCCAATGCACTAGATCATCGATACACAAAAAAAGGACCGCGAGCAGCGGGTTATATCCGCCTAGTTAACAATACTGTTACGTATTTCTGAATCTTCTGGCTAAATGTACTAGTAGGCACACAAACAAAAACACTGCAAAGAACCCGACGACTCAACCCTCAGTCTCACACAACTCCACCGACCACCAACTCCAACAACCCGTCACTGCAACATGCAGCGCAGAAGACTGTACAATATCAGTCAGTCCACAGCTAGCCATCCCTCGTTGCAATTCATCCCTTCACCTCGTTGCAATTCATCCCTTCACCTCGTTGCAATTCATCCCTTCACCTCGCTGCAATTCATCTCTTCACCTCGCTGCAATTCATCCCTTCACCTCGTTGCAATTCATCTCTTCACCTCGTTGCAATCCATCTCTTCACCTCGCTGCAATTCATCTCTTCACCTCGCTGCAATTCATCCCTTCACCTCGTTGCAATTCATCCCTTCACCTCGTTGCAATTCATCCCTTCACCTCGCTGCAATTCATCCCTTCACCTCGCTGCAATTCATCCCTTCACCTCGCTGCAATTCATCCCTTCACCTCGTTGCAATTCATCCCTTCACCTCGTTGCAATTCATCCCTTCACCTCGTTGCAATTCATCCCTTCACCTCGCTGCAATTCATCCCTTCACCTCGTTGCAATTCATCCCTTCACCTCGTTGCAATTCATCCCTTCACCTCGTTGCAATTCATCCCTTCACCTCGTTGCAATTCATCCCTTCACCTCGCTGCAATTCATCCCTTCACCTCGTTGCAATTCATCCCTTCACCTCGTTGCAATTCATCTCTTCTCAACTTGTATCGAGCCGCACTCCACAGAACAGACCAACGACACACTTCCCAGTGTCGCTCCAGGTCTCCCAAAGCAGAACCAAGTCGTACTCAAGTCTACCGAATCAGAGCCGCACACGTCCCACATCGACTGCATCGAGTGTAACGGCTCAAGTCCACTGCAGCTCGCTGTACAGACCCCAACGACAGTAGTCCACTCCAGTCAACTCCACCCTAGTCAACCCGCATCGAGCTGCACACACCCCTCCTCCACCAGAGCCGCACACGTCTAACATCGTCTGTATCGACAGTAACGGCTCACTCACGACTGACTTTTCACACCAACCCTCTGGCCCATACAGAGTCCCCAATCGCTCATCCAAAGCTGCACAAACACTGCTAGTATCTTCTGGAACAACATGTGAGGAAACGTCACATTCTGTCTCTGTTTATACATGTAGATTCCAGAGAACACCCGCTGCAGCGTCATCTCGCCGGGGTCACACGCAGTGACCTCCATCTATCACTGTCCATCCGTAACACTGCCCCCCTCCCAGATCTGCTCGTCCTCTGGAACAACACGTGAGGACACGTCACACCCTGTCTCTGTCTATACACGCAGACTCTGTGTCATCCCGCCGGGGCCACACGCCGACCTCCACCCACCACTGTCCACCTGCAACAATATGTCTGGAATCCACGTCTACGTAATGAATGTCCTGTGCCTCTTCTTTTCGTTTTTTTTCGGCTTTCTGTGCTTCAGACGTTCAATCCTCTGAGTAAGAAGAGAACATGTTTCAAAAAAGGTTAAAGTAAGAACAGGTTGAACGGCCCAATACGCATACCAAATAAAGTCTACTAAAGAAGAAGGCAGCACTGGTTTTGTTAAAGGTCTTTGACTTAAAGCAACAAACTGCTAGTATACAACTAAACCGCTGTCAAATGTGAAACAACTTGAATAATTTCTTTGTGAACAGAACTAAATAAAATTGTTATTTCAATCTAGACACAATCAACTTGAGAGGAAATACATGTAGTAGACTTCAGTAATAAATTAAAATGGTATTCTGAACAACACGTAAGCAGGTCTTTACAGTCTGGCGTTCTAGAGTCGTCTGCCCTACACAAGACAGCTGACGACAATGCCGCTTATATTGCATCATTCACTCTGTATAGCTGATCTCTTCCCGCCGTCACCATAGAGCACTCTGATAACTACTCAAGGATGGCATAGGGTCAAATACATTGTAAGCTAATTCCTATACAACCACTGATTAGCAGGACGACAAGGGATGGCTTGAGGCTGGGTTTAAATTCGGGACAATCGTGGCGACACTCTGAAGAGTACATCACTTGATCAGTCAGCCATCCATTCGGTCACCCTACCAGGTAGCCATCTATGTCGGATAGTATTGATGTGCAAGTTTAGTTTCGAAGATAATCTAAAAGAAAAATGAATACTTTCTTTCAGGGGCGGACTGGATGTCAAAATCAGCCTGGACATTTCTTAACAATCCAGCTCATATATTGTATATCATTATGATATAAGATATTATAGGATAGATTAACTTCACTTATCTCTCAACCAATGTCAGGTACCCATTAAAGCAAGGTGGATCCCGAAATTAAAAACCACAGTCACACCAGGATTCGGAAGCCAAGCACTTTACCACTCAGCCATCGCGCCTCTAGTCTACGGATATAAGCTATAACAGTATTTCGGAAAAAAAAAATTAGATTAAATTAGTATTACACTGTCAAAGATGTTTTGAACACCAAGCTCAAAAGTGACTTTTATAAGATAATATTATAAAACCTCGATTTAGTGAGTGTCGTAATGACATCCTTGAGATTCTTTAGGAGCCCTACCGGCCCATTTGGGTACCGGCCCACCGGGCATTTGCCCGAATGCCCATGTAGCCAGTCCGCCCCTGCTTTCTTTGGTTTAATGTGTAGATTGGTTTTTAGCTTCTGTCCTTGCGAACGCCGGTATGGACAGTATAGAGGGACTTCTTACGGTCCGACAGTTATGCTGGGCAGGGCACGCATCCCTTGGGGGACGAACGTATGCCAAAAGCAATCTCTTTTCAGTGAGCTGAAAGGTGGTCGACGCAACAGAAGTGTTTTAGCTGACATAGACGAGAGCATCTGGGTGCATGCGGCCTCAGAACGAGACAGCTGGAGGTCACTTTCAAAGGCCGCGGAGTACACATTTGAGACCAAAAGAAAATCCGCTGCTGAGGACAGACGCAGACAGCGAAAAGAAAATCTTAATCGACCACCGGTGTACAATGATTATGCTTGCCCTGAATGTGGCGAAAAGTGTAGATCACAGCTGGGACTGCGTAGCCACAAGAAATATTGCATTCCTCATTAATCTTCGGACTCAAGACAAACTTTATTATTATTATATTTCTCGCTTCTTGTTTTGTAGGTTGCAAACATTTCCTTTAGAAAAAGTAAACTATAAAGCTGTATGAGTGTTCATATGTTAATCAAATAGTTCATACACTAAGAGACACGGACTCTACCAAAGGATTGGTTTTCCTGTTCGATTCAAACAACCTGTTCCATGGTCGAGAGGCTAAGTAAGCTTGGCTTGGCTATGAACGGGCTAGAGGTTCGATACCTGCAGGCTGCACGGAAAACCTTCTCCCATATACCACTCCCCCCTGGTCCACAAATGAAATTGAACCATAGCGCTCTGAGCATGCTATAAGCATGAAAGTAGCGCTATATAAATGCAATTGTATTTTTAAAGCCTTTGCTTGAATTTGTCCTAGTAAATGAAATACGAAATACATAATTATTCGTTATATCTGAATATTCTGAATATTTATTAGAAATTTTTACTTATTTCCATAACACTGTAAAGATTTCTTTGGTAACCTTTTATCTATAAACTTACACTTCTCGATACTATGAATGGTATATACGTTAACCTTTGGTTGGAGATTTGAAAAGGAAGAAAGGGAAATAAGAAAGTAACACCAGGAGTTGTTATGCCCCTTGTATTTACCTCGTAAGCTTATTTTCATTAACTGCCCCCCCCCCCCAATATGAAATGTTCCATATTCGTTTGTTTTAAGGAACAGGGTAATGGCTTCAAGGTTTGACTAGTGGAACTAAACAGACCTGACATATATATTGTCACAGATTACATTATAGAATTGTTTGTACATTTCACTTTTGAAAGTAATATAAGCCCTCGACATGAGTCTCGGGATTTAATCCTCAAATTTAGACACTTGAAATTCAAGTCAGGATTTACCCAAGGGACGTAATTAGTATGTTTGAAATCTATTGGTTGATTTGAATTTAAACAAAGACATTTTTGAAAAGAGTTAGCGCCAGAGAATTGGCGGTAGTAAGAAGGAAAGGTCAGTCGATAAAATAATGTTCTTGTAGCTAGTCACTTTTCTAAGAACTCTGATCTAAAGCCTTTGTAATATGTTCCATGCTCATTGATTTGTAATTTGTACATAAACTGTACTTACGTTGTATTTAATAAAGTTCCAGAGTTTTGTTTTATCAAAGAATCGTCAATTGTGATTCTAGATCGTCATTTTTGTTAACTATTGAATTCAAGTAAAATCCCCGGCATAACAACACATCGTAACATCGTGCATGTTGTTACATCTGGCACAAGTGTTGTCACATATGGCACTCTCCGACTAACAAAAGTTCATGGACAACTTTTAACGAAATTTATTCAAGATCTAGGACCAATTTCTAAAACTCTTCAAAGGAACTTCATTCTTATTTAACGGAGGACAGAATTTCTGTGTTTAACAGGTCAGTTGGTTATCGATAATTCTTTTATAAAGATTTTCGTTAGAGTTACATCTAACTCACGAAATCTATTATTATATGTAATTGGCAAAAGGAAAAAGACCAGTAAAGCAAATAACTGGCAATATAAAAGACCAGTAAAGCAAATAACTGGCAATATAAAAGACCAGTAAAGCAAATAACTGGCAATATAAAAGACCAGTAAATCAAATAACTGGCATTATAAAGAAGACCAGTAAATAATCATTTGTCTAGCACAAAGTAAACAGAAGACCAGATTTAACCAACTGTTAAACCAGTAAAAAGTACATCGGCTCAATAGATCTAGATCTATATATCAATCATACGACTCCAGTAACTACAAGTCTACTGTCAAGAATTTATTAGCAAATTGAGGCTTCAAGAACTTTGTCACTAGATCTATATTATTATTATATCTGAGATAAAGCCAAAATCCAGATATTGAACATTTTGCTCCAATACAAGAAACTAACAAAAAAAATTAAATATGGCTTCCAGCTCTAGAACACAACGACTGCAGTAGTACTTCTACTGTAAAACAAAGTTATACTTCATAGCCAGTTACGGCATAACTAACATTGATTTGTTATATTCAAAACATTACTATAATTCTACACTCCAAGTTGGTATATTTTTCAACATGTCTCCAAAGACAAGAACACAAAGATGGTTAGAATTATTTGACATAGCTAAAGAAAAACAAGTACCTAAACCAGAAGAATGGGTTCATCGACAGGAAGAAAAAGAATATCAAGCAAAAGTACATTGTAACATGACTTCAACAACAGACATAATAGGTGAAGCCATAGCTTTAGCAGAAAAACTCAACATTCCTTCACATGAACGAGAAAGATGGTTTGATAATAAATTAGCTGAGTTCGACAGAGAAAACGACAGAAGACGGCAAGAAGAACTAAAACGAGAATTATTAGAATTGAAAAATACCGAATTCAAAGCTGAACAAAAGAATGATGCAACATTAACAAGAATATACCAGAAAGCTCAATTAAGAAAGCGTACAGCATATCTCGAAGATGGATTTCTCAAGAAGATTATTTTCCGCAAGTACAATGTAATTGAACAAATATATGTACCACAGAAGTACAGAAAACAAATAATCAAAGCCAAGCATGAGTTTTATGACACCATACATATGAGTGTAACAAGTACTAAGAAGAGAATTGCCAAAGAATATTATTGGCCTAGCTTGACCAAAGATGTCAAGAAATACATTAATAATTGTTCACATTGTCAATATGATTATTGTGAGAAGAAACAAACTCAAAAGAAAAGCAACATAACTAAAACAAAGAACAAAGACGACTACAAAGCCAGAATTGACAACAATGAATCTATGCATCATGACTCAAGTAAATCTACAGGGACATCACTGCCTACTACATGTCCATCCCTACCCACTACAAGCCCGTCCCTACCAAGTACTTTCCCATCCCTAACCACTGATGATGACTTCATACATCAAGACTTGAATAAGACTGCATCTGCATCAAATACTATGATATGCATTGAACATTTCTGCTACAATCAAGACAAGTCTCATGAACCAGAAGCAGATACTTATATTCAATCAACTTTGGCTATACCAGACAAAAGAAAAACTTTTCAACTTGACTCTAACACTCATACAAGTATTCCTCATTTGAAAGAATGTGAGTCAACTCAAGAAGCCATTACAACCAAGAACATTGAAAGTCAAAGGATATTACATGAACACATGAAATCAAGATATTTTGCTCAAGGAGATCAAGTCAATTTACTGTTACCAGATTGGAGTAACAAGCTATTCTACAAATGGCAAGGTCCATTTACCATCACCAGAAAGATTTCCAACCTGCTTTATGAAATCAATGTCAACAAGGTTACCAAAGTATTTCATGTTCATATGTTTGAACATTACCATGAAACAGATAATGAAGACATCAAAGCAGAAGTTGAACATTTTACAAGCTTAGCAACTATTCCTGAGGAAGAAGAAGAAACATCATCAACACCCATTCCTGAGATAGATGTTTCATTAGCAGCATCAAATCAATTTGACATTCCCAAGGTCATCACTCTGGATGACATAGCAGCAGCAAATCAAATTGACATTCCCAAGGTCATCACTCTGAATGACATAGCACTACAAACAGTGAAGAACATTAAAGTGTTTACAGACCGTGCAGATTTCCTTACCAGTGTTTCTGAGACATTTCCAGTACTGCAATTTGATAGAAACCCAGAAAGCAACAACATTGACAACACCAAGTTTCATCCTCCTTCTACTCAAGGGGCAACTTTTCTTCAGAATGGAACAAATGAACTTCTTCAACATTGCTGTATTGACCGATTGAACTCAGACATGTTCAGTCATTGCTCTATTGAACATTCTAATGCAAAGCATTCTGCTACCATTGTTCTACAGCGTCAAAGTTCATCAACCAGAAAATTGAGTTTTGGTTTCGGACAGTTCTTATTTTCACCAAACTCAAACGCGGTTCAATCAGACATTATCTGTGAGATCATTATGACATGGAGACAACAGCTTCATGAACTGAAAGACCTTTTCTTCAAGTTTAGAAAACGCACATGCACATCCATGTCGGCAACTCAGAAGGGTTCTGAACTTCACACTTACATTTTATATATGTACTATACCATATTTAGTGTCACTTGATCCATTATCATTCATACTCGTCAAGGAAGAACAGTATTCAGTTGTACTTAATTTTTTCCACAGGAGTTCTATATCAGATGTTGTATTTATTTCAGCACCAAGCAACCCACTGACGAAAGTCACTCATTCAAGATACTTTGTTTATTATGTTTCAGCATCTTTGCATGTGACATGCATTAGTCATTTTAATTTTAAATCATGAGCATTTTATTTCAGGTATTTTATTTCAGGTCGAATATTATTGCATATATCCTATTATAGTAGTACAGATACATGACAGACAATTGGAATTTTTCATTGCTTCACACATGTTGAGATTTATATCACATTGAGTATTATTATTCAGAAGATTGTCATGTACTATCACAATTATTTTTTCTATGTCAATTGTTCATATGCAATATATTTTTTCATGTACACATTTCCACATTAGTACTAACCAAATGAGTTGTAGTATCATAACAATTTTTTGTGTATTATACGCATTTCTATTACCATACAAATGCTAAATGGAGAGGGGGGTAATATGTCACAGATTACATTATAGAATTGTTTGTACATTTCACTTTTGAAAGTAATATAAGCCCTCGACATGAGTCTCGGGATTTAATCCTCAAATTTAGACACTTGAAATTCAAGTCAGGATTTACCCAAGGGACGTAATTAGTATGTTTGAAATCTATTGGTTGATTTGAATTTAAACAAAGACATTTTTGAAAAGAGTTAGCGCCAGAGAATTGGCGGTAGTAAGAAGGAAAGGTCAGTCGATAAAATAATGTTCTTGTAGCTAGTCACTTTTCTAAGAACTCTGATCTAAAGCCTTTGTAATATGTTCCATGCTCATTGATTTGTAATTTGTACATAAACTGTACTTACGTTGTATTTAATAAAGTTCCAGAGTTTTGTTTTATCAAAGAATCGTCAATTGTGATTCTAGATCGTCATTTTTGTTAACTATTGAATTCAAGTAAAATCCCCGGCATAACAACACATCGTAACATCGTGCATGTTGTTACATCTGGCACAAGTGTTGTTACATATATCATCTCACAGTCAGCATATGTTTTGCGGCGCCCCTTGTAGAAACATTGGCCCGGGGAGCCAGCGGAATGGAAACGACAAATCCTCTTTGAACGCCACCTATTACGAAAGGAGGAAGGGAGAGAAAAAAAAAAAGAATGGAAAAGGGAAGCGACCCGGAGAGAAATAATTCGTAGAGTTGCTGCTCTTTGATCGTAGCCCCCGCAAGGCCAAACTGGGGTCTGGTTGTTCCAACAGAACAACACAAGAGGCGGAAATTCTAATAATAAACATTTTTTTTCCTTTAAATTATTTACGAGAGGTGAACTCTTACCCCCCTCCTTTGTATACGCCCCTTTCTTTCTTCTTCTTTTGAATTCTTTTTTTTTCACCACAATGGCGCGAAATGTAGAGGGAAAAAACGCCCCCCAAAAAATCCAGGGGCTTTCATTAGTAAACCCAGAGAAATGCGTAATTTAAATATTTATCAATTATGACCCTTTTGCACCATTCAGAACAAGACATATAGTTTGAGTTTGGAAATGTAACTAACAATACCATACTAAACCAAACTAAGGATATCCAGTTCACGTTAGACATATATAGGTAATTTTCGTACATGGCGGGAAAAAAAAAATAAACAGCAAGCTATATAGAGGGGCGGAGGCTGAACGGTAAAGCGTTTGGCTTCTGAAATGTGGGGTCCCGAGTTCGAATCCTGGTGAAGACTGGGATTTATTTCGGGATCTTTGGGCGCCTCTGAGTCCACCCAGCTCTAATGGGTACCTGGCATAGTTGGGGAAAAGTAAAGGCGGTTGGACGTTGTGCTGGCCACATGACACCCTCGCTAAACTGTAGGTCAAACAAACAGATGACCTTTATATCATCTGCCCTATAGATCACATGCTCTGAAAGGGGAATTTTACTTACTTTTAGCAAGCTTTGTGTGTGTGTGTGTGTGTGTGTTCGGTGTACAAAATAAAAGGATGCTCTGATCAGCTAAGTTTAAAAAACATATCGCTTGGTACTTTCTGTTCTTATAGTAATCAAATTTTTTTTTAAACTTCTGTTTATAACTTCTGTTAGTAACTTCTGTTTGTAACTTCTGTTTGTAACTTCTGCTAGTAACTTCTTTTAGTAACTTCTGTTATTGACTTCTGTTATAAACTTCTGTTAGTAACTTCTGTTATTGACTTCTGTTATAAACTTCTGTTAGTAACTTCTGTTAGTAACTTGTTTGTAACTTCTGTTTGTAACTTCTGTTTGTAACTTGTTTTAACTTCTGTTTGTAACTTCTGCTTAGTTGTCAATTAGGAGGTTCCATGGAGCGTCCTTAACACTGTTTAGATTGTCCTGAAAATCTCCAATAGGAATCTATATAGATGTAGGCTCTCTGTCTGTCTGTCTGTCTATCTATCTATTTATCTATCTATCTATCTATCTATCTATCTATCTATCTATCTATCTATCTATCTATCTAACTAACTATCTATCTAACTAACTATCTATCTTTTAAAAGCAAGGATTGGACTCCATAGCCGTCTTTGAGGAAATGAGATCATCTTCGTGGAGGAACTATATATGTATGTATCTGTGGTCTGTGCGGAGGTATTAATTTAAAGTTGATTTTAATGCGTCTTGATACATGTTTATTTATTTATTTATTTTTTTACTGTTCACACTGGTCTACAAGTTATTAGCATATTGTGATAAGAGATAGGTCTTGACAGACTGAGAGAGAGAGAGAGAGAGAGAGAGAGAGAGAGAGAGAGTAGGAGAGGAAAGAGAGAGAGAGAGAAAGAGAGAATGAGATGAAAGAAAGAAAGAGAGAAAAGATAGATGGGAGAGAGAAAATACAAAAGAGAAGAGAGAAAGAGAGAAAGAGTTAGAAAGGAGACAATGAAAGAGAAGACAGAAGATAGATAAAGAGAAAAAGATGCGAATTTTACAAAGAAGTGTAAACAAGCAACCAAAAAAACAACTGCATGTGTTTATCTGGGTTTGTTTTGTGTAGAAAAGCTAGTTTGGAAGGTTAGATTTTTTTTGTTTGAAAAGCTGTTGCTAGGTGTAAACAATATAAAAAGTGGCATTTCTCTGAACCCAATGTTTCTTGCCATTATCTGATTAGAGTCTGTGCACCCACACACGCAACTTTCCCTGCAGCCAATCACCAGCAGCCATTATTTCCACGTGTCAATGCTGATTGAGCATGAAGATGATGCCAGACAGCCAGACGGACAGTCGAACCAACACGCGCGCATGCGCAAGAGTTTGCAGACGATAAGCGCATTGACATTCAGTGTGGGACTTATCTGTAGTATCAGGAGGGAAAAATAAAACAACAAAGGCAAAAGCAGTTCAATTCTTCCTCTTCAAACATTTAGATATTACCACTTTTTGAACGTAGATTCAATATTTTAATTAATAGGTAAAGTCCTATTTGCACGTACAGTGTATACGATATTAGAAAACTATAAATAGATAGTTTTTTGTGTGTGTATCCGGCGTAAACAATAAGGAAAGCATTGATAACTTAGGTTTTTTAAAGAGGTATAGGATCATTTTTTGGCACTTTTTAGCCCGGCTGGATCAAATTTTCCAAGCTCTCCTCTCTTCGTTTGTAGAACACAATTATTTCAATATCGAGGAGGAATTAGACTTTCCCTCTGAGAATTAAAACTTGTTTAAAGACACTTTAAAAAAAAATGATAAAAACAAAGATTAGAATGAACAAAAAACAAAACTTAACTTTACTAATAATATTATCTTTTATCAAAATCTAACTCACTACAATAACGCGGCCGTTCAGTCTCGTGTTCTGGAGTCGTCTCCCCTAACTAAGACAGCTGACGACACTGACACCTATCTTGCATCATTCACAACAAATCGCTAACCTCTTCCATCATCAAATTAGAAAGGCACATACACACACATCCACACACACACACACTCCATAACAACCATTCTATTTTATTCTACACTTTGTTTACTTTCGTATCTAGGTCAAGGTTCTTCAACTGTGCGTAGAACGATTCAGCTTTAAAATTATGTCCATATCTGATCTTGGGTTATTCCAAAATTTATGCTGAAATAAAACCCAGCCTTGTCCAATGACTGGATAGAACACTTGCACTTTAAAAGGAGCACAAGCTCCGCCTATCGGAGATTTTGCACGAGAAACTAATCAATGTCAAGGACGCTAAATTGACCTTTAACTGTTGCCAACTAAATACAAATGACTTCTAAGCTTTAATGTTTACAATTTGTCAATGCGTGTCAGTTCTCAAATCTCCTTTACTACCACGAGTTAGTTGCCCTTTAGTTTTTAAATAAGTCATAGGGTGAAAGTTTAATGCCTCCTCCATACTAATTTTTTAATTAGTGTGTGTGTGGGGGGGGGGGAGCTAATTAATGGAAAAGCTTGGAAAATTTGATTCAGTAATGCAAAGAAGTTCACAAAAATTCTCATATCTCTTTATAAAACCAAAGCCGTATCAACACGTCCATTAGTTTGTACACCGGAGACACCAAAGTGGTAGCTGTTTCTAGCTGGGTTTTTTTTCTGCCGTGTATGAAAATCCCAAATATTTATTTGGAATTCTTTTTCAACTTCCGTTTTACCGATTCAGTAAATATTAAATATATCAAGAAACTTAGGAGCTTATCAACTAATCATAGAGACCCCCAATCTATGACTACAACTATATTGTACAAATGTTGTAGGCCTACTATGTCTTACAACTATGAGACACACTTCCCATAACATGAAATCTTCACCATCAACTTTTAAAAAAACTTCTTCCAGAAATGTTTCAGGCTATAATCGTTAACCAATCAGAATATATGACTTACAATCTGGCACCAAGATCAGAACACGTGCACGATGGGCTTAAGATGACCAGATTTTTGTTCATGGATCATAAAATATTCGTGCCGAACACCATTTATAACATTGATTATGGTCTTCTTTTTTGTTTTTTTAGTTGAGCGTTAAAAAAAAAAGCAATGCTTTAGGAAAGGGACAGAGTGGTGAATAAGTGTTTAATGATAATTATTTTTACATAAGTGCAGCAGTACTAAGTGGCCAATAGTATTTCATCTTTACCTGAAAGTTTTTGATAGAAATCCAGTAAAATCCTTAGCAGTGACTTAGCCCAGCTTGTAGGGCCAGCCTTAGGTAATTGGAGGCCCTATGCGAAGTGAATAGGGCGAAATAAAACAAGGGTGCTAAGACAGTTTGTGGGGAAACACACTCAAAACCGGCCACCGAGGCAGATAAAAAGGCAGGTTTCAATATTTTCATTAAGAATATCAGAATGAAATTCTATCAAAGACAAATGACAGAAAAGAATGTAGAAAGAATGTTGACAGATCTTGTGTGGTGCCCCAACGGTCCAGAAGGCCAAGGGATAGGTGAAAGTGAAGTTAGATATGAACCTGGCCTAACTGATGTCATATAATGATTATCTAATTGATCTAATTGTTTTGTAAAGGGTTAATCTCTTATTCAAAGCCTCAAGCAAAAAACATTTCCGTAAAAAAAAATAATTCCTATAATGGATGTACATTGTAGCGCTGTAGTTCACGCAATAATATAAAAAAACTTTTTATAATTTGTTGTTAAATTATGTTTCACTTATATGCATATTAAATATATACTATTTCTCTTTTTAAAGAAGCAAACTTTTTTTTTTTTTTGGAAATGTAGTAGTTAGTATGACAAAACTTACATAACTTTACATAAGTTAAAAAAATTTGCCCCAAAAATCTAATCTAAATCTAAAGCCGTTTGCATAATGCATATATGTATTTAAAAATATGGTAAATGGTGGTCTCCCTTTCTAAGTAGTCTAAAGTGTTTTTCACTATTAATAGTAAATTGTAAAAATAGTGTATTTTTTAGGAAAAAACTGCTTGCTGAGTTGATTTAAAAAATTAAATTTTTCGCTTTCAGGAAAAAGAAAGTAGCCGTTGCATCAGAACTCATGATGTTTTTTCTAGTTTACGAGACGGACTTACGGACGGATGGGAAAACATCATCTGCCCCAAAGATCACAAGGTCTGAAAGAGGGAACTGTACTTATGACTTCTCTAGTACTATAACAGAGGAATAAGATCCATACAAGTAATTACAAGACCATACAACATCGCGATGTGTTCTAACAAAAATATGTTATATCTCAAGACTCTAACGATGTATCTGAAATGTTGCAATGCTTCACTACATAAGAATGTGTATCCTCTGGTCTTTTGTTTTGCCCTATATCTGCTTCGTTCCGTTTCTTCCACCAAGAGTGAACTTATCAGTGAATCAGCACCTCACCTTTTCGCCCCTTTCTTTGTGCTGTTAGTAAATCTTGCTCAATCAGGGCAAATACTATAGCCACCACTTCCCAGGAGGTAAGCTAAGCAAAAGTACACCCAGACTAAAAAAAAAAATCTGGGGAAAAAACGCTGTGTATTAAATGGAAGATTTGTATCCAGATGATACGTGATTTGTAGGACCATTCCCTCGAGATAGTTATTAGGATCACGAGAAAGACAAAAAAAAGTCTAGGGAAAGTTAGGGGGAAGTAATAGAGAATTACACTCATTATCAAGATAAGTGTGGTATTACAATTTTGGAGTAGGCTCCCCCTTACAGTGCAAAGATCTCTGTTACATTTCTTTCTGGATTAAATTAAAAACATGACTGATGTGTAAGCGAAATGAAAACGTCTTTTCTGTTAAAGAATTATTTTATTAAAAGCCGTAATCTGTCATGTAATTTGATGGATGGGATACAATAATACCCCCTCCCCCCCAAGTGATGAGAGTCAGGTAAATAGAAATATTAAAATTGATGGCATTTCAATCTGTGAATGTGCGCGAGCGGGTTGCACACAAGATATGTGCTCATTATAATGCTGGAACTTGAGTGAACTCTCATTAGCTTCTGATAGCACCAGGATGTCAGCACAATGATCGCCTTATCATCAGCTCTTGATCTTTATAAGTCGTTGGATGAAGTTCAAGCTTGCACGCGTTTTAACAGGAATGCTAGACAGACAGACAGATAGATAGACATACAGAGAGATAGATAGATAGACAGATAGATAGATAGATAGATAGATAGATAGATAGATAAATAGATAAATAGATAAATAGATAGAGTGAAAGTAAGAATAGAACTAAGAAGGAAAGTAAGAGTGAAAGTAAGAATAGAACTTAGATGGCAACTAAAAATGAAAGTAAGAATACAACTAAGAAGGAAACTAAAAATGAAAGTAAGAATAGAACTAAGAAGGAAAGTAAAAATGAAAGTAAGAATAGAACTAAGAAGGAAAGTAAAAATGAAAGTAAGAATAGAACTAAGAAGGAAAGTAAAAATGAAAGTAAGAATAGAACTAAGAAGGAAAGTAAGTGTGAAAGTAAGAATAGAACTAAGAAGGAAACTAAAAATGAAAGTAAGAATAGAACTAAGAAGGAAAGTAAAAATGAAAGTAAGAATAGAACTAAGAAGGGAAACTAAAAATGAAAGTAAGAATAGAACTAAGAAAGAAAGTAAGTGTGAAAGTAAGAATAGAACTAAGAAGGAAACTAAGAATGAAAGTAAGAACAGAACTAAGAAAGAAAGTAAGAATAGAAGAAGGTAAGTAAGAGTGATAGTAAAAATGAAAGTAAGAATAGAACTAAGAAGGAAAGTAAAAATGAAAGTAAGAATAGAACTAAGAAGGAAACTAAAAATGAAAGTAAGAATAGAACTAAGAAGGAAAGTAAAAATGAAAGTAAGAATAGAACTAAGAAGGAAACTAAAAATGAAAGTAAGAATAGAACTAAGAAGGAAAGTAAAAATGAAAGTAAGAATAGAACTAAGAAGGAAAGTAAAAATGAAAGTAAGAATAGAACTAAGAAGGAAAGTAAGTGTGAAAGTAAGAATAGAACTAAGAAGGAAACTAAAAATGAAAGTAAGAATAGAACTAAGAAAGAAAGTAAGTGTGAAAGTAAGAATAGAACTAAGAAGGAAACTAAGAATGAAAGTAAGAACAGAACTAAGAAAGAAAGTAAGAATAGAAGAAGGTAAGTAAGAGTGATAGTAAAAATGAAAGTAAGAATAGAACTAAGAAGGAAAGTAAGAGTGAAAGTAAGAATAGAACTTAGATGGCAACTAAAAATGAAAGTAAGAATAGAACTAAGAAGGAAAGTAAAAATGAAAGTAAGAATAGAACTAAGAAGGAAAGTAAAAATGAAAGTAAGAATAGAACTAAGAAGGAAAGTAAAAATGAAAGTAAGAATAGAACTAAGAAGGAAAGTAAGTGTGAAAGTAAGAATAGAACTAAGAAGGAAACTAAAAATGAAAGTAAGAATAGAACTAAGAAGGAAAGTAAAAATGAAAGTAAGAATAGAACTAAGAAGGGAAACTAAAAATGAAAGTAAGAATAGAACTAAGAAAGAAAGTAAGTGTGAAAGTAAGAATAGAACTAAGAAGGAAACTAAGAATGAAAGTAAGAACAGAACTAAGAAAGAAAGTAAGAATAGAAGAAGGTAAGTAAGAGTGATAGTAAAAATGAAAGTAAGAATAGAACTAAGAAGGAAAGTAAAAATGAAAGTAAGAATAGAACTAAGAAGGAAACTAAAAATGAAAGTAAGAATAGAACTAAGAAGGAAAGTAAAAATGAAAGTAAGAATAGAACTAAGAAGGAAACTAAAAATGAAAGTAAGAATAGAACTAAGAAGGAAAGTAAAAATGAAAGTAAGAATAGAACTAAGAAGGAAAGTAAAAATGAAAGTAAGAATAGAACTAAGAAGGAAAGTAAGTGTGAAAGTAAGAATAGAACTAAGAAGGAAACTAAAAATGAAAGTAAGAATAGAACTAAGAAAGAAAGTAAGTGTGAAAGTAAGAATAGAACTAAGAAGGAAACTAAGAATGAAAGTAAGAACAGAACTAAGAAAGAAAGTAAGAATAGAAGAAGGTAAGTAAGAGTGATAGTAAAAATGAAAGTAAGAATAGAACTAAGAAGGAAACTAAAAATGAAAGTAAGAATAGAACTAAGAAGGAAAGTAAAAATGAAAGTAAGAATAGAACTAAGAAGGAAACTAAAAATGAAAGTAAGAATAGAACTAAGAAGGAAAGTAAAAATGAAAGTAAGAATAGAACTAAGAAGGAAAGTAAAAATGAAAGTAAGAATAGAACTAAGAAGGAAAGTAAGTGTGAAAGTAAGAATAGAACTAAGAAGGAAACTAAAAATGAAAGTAAGAATAGAACTAAGAATGAAAGTAAGAATAGAACTAAGAAGGAAACTAAAAATGAAAGTAAGAATAGAACTAAGAAAGAAATTAAGTGTGAAAGTAAGAATAGAACTAAGAAGGAAACTAAAAATGAAAGTAAGAACAGAACTAAGAAAGAAAGTAAGAATAGAAGAAGGTAAGTAAGAGTGATAGTAAAAATGAAAGTAAGAATAGAACTAAGAAGGAAAGTAAGAATAGAACTAAGAAGGTAAGTAAGAATGATAGTAAAAAATGAAAGTAAGAATAGAACTAAGAAGGTAAGTAAGAATGATAGTAAAAAATGAAAGTAAGAATAGAACTAAGAAGGAAAGTAAAAATGAAAGTAAGAATAGAACTAAGAAGGAAAGTAAGTGTGAAAGTAAGAATAGAACTAAGAAGGAAACTAAAAATGAAAGTAAGAATAGAACTAAGAAGGAAAGTAAAAATGAAAGTAAGAATAGAACTAAGAAGGAAACTAAAAATGAAAGTAAGAATAGAACTAAGAAAGAAAGTAAGTGTGAAAGTAAGAATAGAACTAAGAAGGAAACTAAAAATGAAAGTAAGAACAGAACTAAGAAAGAAAGTAAGAATAGAAGAAGGTAAGTAAGAGTGATAGTAAAAATGAAAGTAAGAATAGAACTAAGAAGGAAAGTAAAAATGAAAGTAAGAATAGAACTAAGAAGGAAAGTAAGAATAGAACTAAGAAGGTAAGTAAGAATGATAGTAAAAAATGAAAGTAAGAATAGAACTAAGAAGGAAAGTAAGAATAGAACTAAGAAGGTAAGTAAGAATGATAGTAAAAAATGAAAGTAAGAATAGAACTAAGAAGGAAAGTAAGAATAGAACTAAGAAGGTAAGTAAGTGTGGAAGGATGAGAATAGAAATGAGAGAGGAATTGAAAGTGTGTTTAACTTGGTTGTCACGTGACTAGTGTCTAAACAGCTTCATTTTGAACTGCAGACACACGACAAACACTGGAGACACTTTGAGCAGGACGTTAACATCACAATGCGACAAACTTGTACAACTTTCAACATCATTTCAACATTCAACTTTACTTAACCCACGCGATCAAGATCTTGGAAACGCCATTCACACAGACCAATACAAACAAATGAGGAAGACAAATAAAGTCTTCATTTCTTTGTCGGAGCCTCTTATCAATGAAACACCGCAAGCTCCAGAAACATGCAATGATCTACACCAGAAGGGTACTTACGATTGGTTAGATCACTTGTCAGGCGTTCTCGTCTGCGGCATCACTTCCTGTTCTCGCTTCGCAATCTAAGACACATAAAAAAAAAAAAAAGCAGCAGAAAATACTCAGAAACTCTGACGAGAAATGGCTATTATTTTTGAAGGAAAAACTGTTTCGTTGTTCAGGTGTTTCGCTTTCCCGTTTTATTTTGTATGAATGCTCCAGTGAGTTGCTTTTGTTATCTCCTGCCATTTAGGGGAGTACAGATAAGAGCGTATCCTCCCCCACACCCACGCACACCTTGGATCATCACAATTAAAAATGGCGAATGTTTCGCTTTCTGACAATCTACACAACAGTAAACATGATAATCTTCCATTGTTATCTTAACATCCGAGCTAAGGTTGAAACCTTATTAAATGACCTAGAAAAAAAAAGATATGCTTTGATCTCCATTGTGAGGAGTTAGCCTGGTAGCAAGAGGGTAGGCCTATATAGTTCAAGGTTATACAAAGGAGTAACGTTGAGGCTGGACTAGAAATAAACAAAGAAACAAAGACATCTGTTGTTTAGCTGCAACAGATAAAGGGAGACAAAAACTACACGAGATAAAGGGAGACAAGAATGTGGTTTAATGATTTTGAATAGCGCAATGACTAATTAGAGTTCGTGGGTTAAAGACAAGAAAGTGTAGACTATAATTTTTAAAGGCATAAAGTGAACAGCTCAGTACAATGTTTCTTTCTATACGTAATTGACTTTAAATACGATCGACCTCTAGACTTACAAGTAGCCGCTGATTAGTTGTGTTTCTATTTAAGTTACTTACTTTTGAGCTTAGACCAACAGTATATTTATCCACATTACATCTTATGTTTGCCTGTGTCTGGGGCATAGGCCACCAACCAGCTTCCTCCAGGCGTCTCGGTTCTGGGCAAGTCTCTCCACCTGTCCCCACGTCTTGGCCATCTGCTAGGATCTGCTTCCAAATCGCGGCGCCATGTATTCCTGGGCCGGTCCCCATTTCCTCTTTCGTTGGGGTTCCAGGCGAGGGCTCACCTCGTTATGTTGGATGCAGGCTTGCGAAGAGTGTGACCTACCCATCTCCAGTGTCTCTGAAGGATATCTAATTCAATGGGATGCTGCATTGTTCTATGCCACAGTTCCTCATTCCAGATCTTGTCTAGCCAGCGGATCATAAGAATCTTCCTAAGGCAGGTATTGATGAACACCTGGATTTATTTCATGGTGGTGATGGTGGTTCTCCAGGTCTCAGCTCCATAAAGTAGCATTGGCTTAACAACAGTAAATTAAAATCATCGACACTGCTTAACATCGAAATGAATTCTGCGACATACTTTTAGCTGACACAACGAAACAAATAATTAATATATATAGTTTTTAATCAACATCTAACTTGATGTTCAAATAAACATTCACATTTTATTTTTGAAACAAAAGGAGAAAACAAATTACCAGATTTGGATAGGAACCCATGACATTAGATTTATCAATTCGACTCCTATCAATTTAATTCAGTTAACGGATAGGCGTCGAATTGATAAATCTAATGTCATGGGTTCCTATCCAAATCTGGTCAATTAAGTGCGTGTGGGCATGTGTGTTTGGAAATGTGGTATTGTGTGTGGTCATGTGTGTAGGCATGTGTATGGTCAAGTGTGTGTATGCAAGTGTGTGGTCCAGTGTGTGAATGTGTAGATTATGTATGTGATCAAGTGTGTGTAAGCATATGCTTGGTCTAGTATGTGTAGGTATGTGTGTCATCAAGTGTATAGGCATGTGTATGTTCAAGTGTGTGTAGGCATGTGTGTAGGCATGTGTGTATTCATATACTTGTGGACATTTTTGTGGGGGCATTGTGTGATTAAGTATGTGTTTGGTAAAGAAGCTGGACATTTGTGTGGCAAGTGTGTGGGTGTGTGTAAATGTTTAAAGTCTAAGTAAAAGCTAAAGTAATTCAAAGCTATACGTGCAAAACATGATGGACACTTACAACTACACATTCCACATTTACATCCACATTTCCAAGTATTTATTAGGTAATAGACTGAATTAAGAATTCTCGCCATTATAGACCTCTAGTTTTACAGTGCAGGGCCCAGCATTAGGTTGGAGGGGGGGGGGGACAACTTCAGCACTACCAGGTGTGGGGGATAATGTCATGTCACGAGATATCTGCGCCCTCACCCACGTAGATCATATGCGAACAGATCCAGACTTGAAATCACATCTAGATCTCAGACTGAGCTCACCTGTGCCCTTAGGACAACTGATGTCACAGAGTGAGCTGGTGAGATTGTTCTAGAATGTAGGAAAGTGATAAAGAAATGAAACAAATAACTTCACACGCGCTCACACGCGCACACACACACACACAATAATGAGTGTGAAAAGGTTGACAAAAGAGGGAGATAATTTGACATGTGAAAAGCAGAAAGTGAAAAAAAAAAAGAAATTCAACCAGAGAGAAAGAGAAATAAAAACAAAAATAGAAATAGAATTAGGAAAAAAAAAAGAAATAGAATAAGAGAAAGACAGAACTATAATTTTTAAAAAAATATTCCAAGGAAAGAAGGTAAAAAAAGGGGAGGATGTAATAGGAGAAAGACAGAAGTGTTACAAGAAATGGAGGATATAATAAAACTAACAGTCCCTACAATAGTGCAATCACTAGGTAAGCTAAAAGAAAGAGAGTAACATGATAGTAGAACTTAGGAGAAAGATATAAGATGAAATAACTATTAAATGAGTCAGATGTATACAGATAGAAAAGAAATGTATATAATAACACCAAACGAGCATTTATTGAGATAAAATAAGATATATAGTTACAAAGATATAAAGAGAAAAATAATTGAATACAAGAGAAGAAGAACTATAAAAAGAGAAAAAGAAATACAATGTGACAAAAAAAAAAGAAAGAAAAGAAAGTGACTGGGAAAGAGAGTGACTGGAAAAGAGAGGGACTGGGAAGCAGAGTGACTGTGAAACAGAGTGACTGGGAAACAGAGTGACTGTGAAAGAGAGTGACTGTGAAAGAGAGGGACTGGGAAACAGAGGGACTGGGAAACAGAGTGACTGGGAAACAAAGGGACTGGGAAACAGAGGGACTGGGAAACAGAGGGACTAGGAAAGAGAGATTAAAACAAACGAGTGATTATTAAAGAACGTAAAGAAAGAAAAAAAAAAAAGAAGCACTGCCATAGGAAACATTCGGATGTTCCCACAGGTCTCTGGAGACAACGCAATGAGTTCCTGTAGGAGTGGCTGACCGGTGAAATGCAACTGGACAATGTTTTTATAACCTTTGACACAAACACATTGTGTGAATAGACTGACCTTTCGAGGTCATCCAAGTCGCTATCGTAGAATGGCTGACTAAATGATTTCCATTAGAATACCAAAACGCTCTACGAGCGGTATGTAGTCTTTGTGTAGATGTAGATCATACAAAGTACACTGTATCCCACCGCCAAAGTAAAGGCGGCTGGTCGTTGTGCTGGCCATATGACACCCTCGTTAACCATAGGCCACATAAACCGATGATTTTAACATCATCTGCCCTATAGAACACAAAGTCTGAAAGGGAAACTTTTAGTTTATATTACACTTACTGTATCATTTATAAACGCTTTAACGCCGAGACATACGTTGATGTAACTTTGAAATGATTTTAAATTCATAGTTCTTAAGATGTCCTTAGAGCGTCCTTGAACTGTAACCTATGGTCTGACCTTGATCTTTGTCACACAGCAGGGGTTCTCAACCTGTAGGTCGCGACCCCTTTGGGGGTCGATTGACGATTTGCCAGGGGTCGCCTAAAACCATCGAAAAAATGAATTGTTTTTATCCATTCTTGTATTGCTGTGCGTGTATACGGAGAGGGGGGGGGTCGCGGCAGAGTGGGGGTGTAAAAAGGGGTCGCCGAGCCTAAAAGGTTGAGAACCGCTGTCATACAGTAAAACTGCCAAGGTCATGGGGATTGTCGTTGGGAGAGGGGGATGTTGTAGTGGTTTTTCCTTTCAATTTGTCCGTGTATTGCTTGTCTCCCCCTGGCCCCTGTTAGCAGACGCCCGACAGACAACTGTTTTTTCTATTTCAAATTGTAGGTGGACCGGGACAGGAGGTGGAGGGAGGAATTGCTTAGCCACGCCTATCCCACCCCCAACTCCCTGGATCTTTTTTTTTTCTAGAACTATTGAAACATATGCCTGCTAGTTGAGATGTGGACTGATTTGTGCCCAGTCAGACCATCTGTTGGTCAGTCGTTTACCCCCCAGGAGAAAAAGATTGGGGGAGGGGGGGGAGGATCCGTGAATCAGCAATGTCATCGTCTGCTTTTTATTATAAAGGGCGACAACATTAAAAAAGGGGAATAACCTTGCAGGTAAATTGTAAGTAAGTAGGTATTTTTTAATGGAGATTATGGTCTGTCTGTCTGGTCAAAATATTTAACATGTTGTTTCTACCACTTGCCGTTCTCGAGAGTTGCTGAAACCTGGCACAATCAATGTCGATGGACAACATAGTTAATCAATTAGTCGTAATTAATAAATTATGTTCTATATGGATCAAGGCTAATGTAGAGAATCAGGTCGCTCGCTAAAAATCTGAAACCATAAATTTAAAAACATTCTATTTTAATAAGTACTTTGGGGCAAAACTTTATTCTCATTGACACAGTGTCAATAGTTGTTGTTGCAAGTCAAGAAACTTTTTTTTTTTTTAAATATTGCTTTTGAAAAGACATCACGGGAACACAGTCTAATTGTTTCCTAATTGTATTTGTAAATATAAAGTCAAGTAAAGTTCCCCTTTCAGACCTTGTGGTCTATAGGGCAGATGATGTAAAGGTCATCTGATTCTCTGGCCTACGGTTAACGAGGGTGTCATGTGGCCAGCACAACGACCAACCGCCTTTACTTTTCCCCAACTAATGTCAGGTACCCATTCGAACTGGGTCTACTCAGAGACGCCCAAAGATCCCGAAATTAAGAATCCCAGTCTTCACGTGGATTCGAACCCGGGATCTCCGGTTCAGAAGCCAAGCGCTTTACCGCTCGGCCACCGCGGCTCCATATAACATTTAAATATATTTTTAAAAAGAAAACATTGAAATAAAAAGGACGCTCGTGTTTTATCCCCTAAACTGGATAGACAATACTCGTGAGAATACAGAGAGTAGTTCTATGATAACTTTTAATTTTTTATTCTTCTTTCTTCTTCTTCTAGCCAGCTTTATTGCTGCTGAGCGGTCAGCTCTTTTGCAGACTGTGCCGAGGAAAAAATAGTGTGCTGTTTTCTTCAGTTGTCCAGCACTGCCGTCAAATTTTTATAAAATCTTTCCTCTTGGTGGACCCGTAAATATCTATAATCATTCCCTAACCCATCTAATTACAAGCTTTATTTAATTTGCTAAGAGACTAATTGAAACAAAGAAATCATGGGACTTGACTACTTAATTAGATTGTGACCGAACGTTGCAGGACGTTTGCAGGACATGTCCTCCTCCGAAGTTAGAGACAGGCTAAGGAGTAAGACTTAGAGGTTTGTATCTACTTATTTACTTATCTACTTTTTTAGGTTTGCGAGGTGCGATTTTGCAAAACCCTATACATAAATTCATCTTATTCGTGTGGCTACACTGATGACTCCATGGGCGACTGAGCAATCGAGTATATTTAAGAATATCTATTTGCAAAGGTACACACTAGCAGTCGGTTCTATAGGTGAGAATACGTAGCTGCATAGTGTCACAGTCTTAGTTCACATAGCATGATTTAAACCTACTAGCTCTGGTCTACAGGGTTCTCCAGTGTGCTAGCAGTACTTCAACAAATTGAGATCAAGTAACCGAAACAGTAGCCTTGAATAAATAAGTAGATACAAACTTCTAAGTCTTACTCCATGGCCTGTCTTCTTAATCTAGTGACATCCTTTATTTTTTAGAAAGAATGTATTTCAACAAAGTTGAGCATCTTCAAAAAACAACAAGAAGAAAGGTCAATGTTTATTTTGATCAAGTTAAGATTATGTAATATTACTGATAACCTCATCATCTAATCCTGGTAAACAAACAGTTTTCTATTGGCATGCACTGTCATGCTCTATATCCTCATGCCCAAACACCAAAACATGCAAGTGTGTCCCTGCTCATTAAAATGTTCGCTGCTGGAATCATCTGTCAGGTTCAATGCACAAAGCCAAGAGGTTTGAAATGAAGCTAATGAAGTGTAAATTCATATCATCTGTGCCGGGACAAGTCAGCCCAAGGAGCGCCCCCAAGTGGATGAAGTTCTAAGCGCTCGAGGGGAAACCCCACAACAAATTTGAAAGAAGCAAGAAAGACAAGACAGCCATCTGTTAAGTGGAGTGGCTTGTCGGGTAGAGCGTCCTCCACAGCCCGTAACATCATCAGGGGTTTACATTGGAATCAACGGGAAGTAATTTTCCTTGCTTTTTTTTTTTTTTTCACTTTTGCAAGACCTGTTAGAGTTATGTTTCTTAGCTCGCCTGTCACTGATGCCACGTGACCAACGAGCCAGTCGCGGAATGAGCGCAATGCGGAGAGTACTCTAGTATGCAGGGAACGCAAACGTTTGGTTAAAAAACCCAGGCTGGGGGAAAAAAAACGATTCCATGACATAAGTAGTTTAGACACGTGATTGATCTAGCAGATCTTGGCAATAAAGAAGCCCTTTGTTTTAATAGGCACTGGCTAGTTGCTGCTATGTCAATTAGAGTGGGTGGTGTGACACTTAAGACTTTTATTCCTACACTAGTCGACCCGCTGCGTAGCATACGCCGCTATTTGCCGGAAGTATTCATGTAGGCAGCGTATTGTCGAGCAGAGTGTATGACCGTGCTTCCGTGAGTAAGAACAACGGACAGGGCGTCGCCATAGCTATCCCAATGTTCGCAAACAAAATTTACAGCCATCTTGTGAAGTTCGAGAGCAACAGTTTCGTCGATGACATTTTTACAGAAATATGCGACTGATAGAAATAAACAATTACCGGATGCAAGAATTTCGACTACATTGAAAAACCTGTTGACTCCACAAAATATATGTGAAGCGGTGGCCATGGTGAGGAAACGAAGAGCAATACGAAGGTGCAAAATCAAAACAAAGCTACAGAAAAAAAAACATGCAACTATTTTAATGACATCAGATATTGACGTGTGTAAAAAATACTTAGTAAAATAATTTTTTTCCCTCTTTCGATTTTAGCTCAAAATAATTTTAGTCATTAGTTGGCAACAATAATCATCCGAAATGGCGTCCTTGACATTATTAAGTTTTGTCTATGTATTTCAAACTCTCTTCCTAATCTACCCCCCCCCCGCCCTTTTTTTATCGAATTCTATTGTTTTATTATTTGAAAAATGTAAATCAGTTCTTCAAAATCAAAATCCAACAAGATATTATTTCGCAAATCTCCATCCAAATAATCTATATCTTTTGAGAATTCCAAGTTCTACAGAAATGATGCGAATCTTTTTTTTTTCACATTTAAATGTTGACATTATTAGCTACAAGTAGGTTTCATCTGATGCATACCTCCGTGCACTTAGATAGAAAAAAATATAGAAGAGGGGGATTTAACTGCAAAAACCAGCCGAAGGGGGGTTTAAACTCGAAACTGAGTCAAAACCCTTTTAGCTACGCTCATAACATTTTGAGTGTGTAATTTGCTTTTTTTTATCTTGAAGAGGGGGTTTATCGTAAATTTTGGAGGGGTTTTTTAAATCAAAATCTTCCTTAACTGTGCTCTTGGAATTTGGGGATTGTCGTTTGCATTTTTTTTGTTTTGTTTTATAGAAGAGGGGGATTTAACTGCAAAAATCCCTGGTAAGGGGTTTTAAACTCGAACCCCCCTGGTAGGGGGTTTTAAACTCACAACCCCCTGGTATGCCTTGGTTGTGCTGGGGCAAGTGATGGTTTAGTATTAAAATCTCACCTAAAAAAACAAAATCAAAGCTAAAAATCAGTCACTATATTCCGATCCCACCACAACCCAGCAGGGAGGGGGGTTCATTTCGGGGGGGGGGTGAACCCCAAACCACCACCCCTGGCTACGCCCATGCTAGAAATAGATCACCAATGCTAACACTGAAGTGCAAGGCTCCGATGTACTCTCGTCTGACATACTCTCCTAATGCCACCCACGTCACGTGTCACATTCTTCCATGTAATGACTCCATTCACATCCTTAGAGTGTCTTCTCTTCTATTACATCTTACATACCAAGTGTAAGTACTTCACAGGTTATCTTCAGTGAGATGACATACATACTAGATGTTGCTTTGGTGAGATTGTTCGTCTAGCTCTTGTTTTGTTGGAGAAATACAGCACTGTAATATACCTGTGTCATACCTCACGTCAAGTGACCTTACCCTTCGGAATCCAAAACACAACACAAATATAAAGATAAAAATAAAGAGAGTTTGTGTTTCCACAGAACTCAAAGACGGACCCTTGGAACAAGAGTCCGCTGTTAGTTAAGAAATGCAGGTAAAAAGGCAGACTTATTTTTTTTAGCATTAATTATTATCTGGAAGAGATTTTAAAAAAAGAAAAGACGTCTATACATGAAAGTTGGGTTAGTTTCCTTGGTATGCAGTATTGTAAATGAGACCGCCCTGTTTATATTCTGCAGTTGTTGTCAATGTGCTTACGAGACATTAATTGACGCATACAATGGATTGATATAACGTTTTGCTACCAGGGTCGGTCCTACAGATTGCGGGGCCCTATGCAAGGCGGATTGCGCGGGGCCCTGTCTGGGTAGTAAAAATTAAGAGTTTGTATTAGAAAATAAATTTGTCTTTGCATTTTATTCATACTTTATTAACTACAAAATCACTGTCAAATTAACTTTACGAGCCATCTACAGTAGATAGTAGTTTTCCAACAAAAAGCCGATAAACATTCAGATCTGCTTTTTTAGATTTACTATCGATTAGCAAAATATCGCTTTTGTTTTTGTTTTTTAAAGAGGTCGAGATAGATTTAGATCTAGCCTATATGTTTACGCCAGTGACTATTGAAGTAAATTAAGTATTTGAACTTCTTGTAATTATTTACCACATTCTGGTGGAATCAACGCTGGTATCGTCAGTTAGGAGAGAAAGAGGTAAAGGGTGCCTAGGCATTACAAAGAAAATGTTTTGTTTATAGTAAAGAGAGAAACGAATTGTTGACTTGGTTGGCTGAGAACTGACCGTAGAGATTCAAACCAAATTATTTTTCTGATTCTGTCTGGTGCAGCAGGTGATAATGATTTGCTATTACAGACAATTCTTTAGTTTTATGTGTGTAGCCATAACATGGATTTAAAAACAAAAACTTGAATTTTGTTTTATGTTTAACGAAACAATTGAAAAGAATATTGAAGTATTGAAGCGTCAACATTTTTTGGAAAGATTATTTTTCATAATGATTAACCTTTAAAAACTCCTCTTTCTTCTCTCCTGTTTTTCTTTCTTTTTCTTTCTTTCTGTCTCCCTCACTCTCTCTATTAAATAACCTTTGCATAACTCCTCTCTCTTTCTCTATGACTCTTTTTTTTTCTTCTATTTTTTTTCTCTTTCTCTTTCTTTCTCCCTATCTCTTACCTTCTCTCTCTTTCTCATTCTACTTCTGACTCTCTCTCACTTCCTTCTCATGACAAAAAACAAACATTTTTTTTTGTCTGGTCATACTTACTGCACGTGAATATTTGTCCTAACTATTTCCCTGGCCACTCCTTTGATGGTATTCCTCTCCTCTCCCGCAAGCCACAAGCACCAGTCTGATCGTCTGCTCACCAAATGACGTACACGAATTTCAGAACGTCATGAAGGGGAGAGAAGACTGAGGGAGACAACTTGAATAAGTAAGTGCTGTGAGGTCAGTACGACGAAATATGTCCACAGCGTTTTGTGGACACTGACCTATACACTATGGTCATCTGAGTCTCAACGGAACTTATAAACGATGTCCAGCAGACCAAGGGATAGGTGAAAGTGAATGTTAAGTTGGATGTGAACCAGGCCTAACTGATGTCTTATAATGAGTATCTAATTGATCTAATTGTTTAGTAAAGGGTCAATCTCTTATTCAAAGCCTCAAGAAAAAAAAAATTCCGAAAAAAAAATTCCTTTAGTTTTGTGTTTCACAGTCGTAATGTGTCTCTATATTTCACGAGATAATATGAAAAACTACTTATTAATTGTTCTTTTAAATTATGTCCAACTTATTTGCATAGTAAATAGATTTTTTTGTCTTTAAAAGCAAAAGTTAACTTTTTTATTAACTGTAGTATTTAGTATGACATAACATACATAATTTAGCAATACAATTGTAAAAAAATATTTTTTTTGACCAAAAATCTAAAACCATTTGAATAAATGTGTTAAAATATGGTAACTGGTTATCTCCCTTATTAAATAGCCTCAAGTGTTTGTTACTATTAATAGTGAATATTTGTTAAAAAAAAAAAAAGTGTATTTTTATGAAAAAACTACTTGCTTAATTGATTTAAAAAATTTGATTTTTTGCTTTCAGAAAAGAAAAAAGTAGCTGTTGCATCAGAATTTTTAATGATCTAAAATATCATGATGTCCGATTTTCCTTTTCTCTTTTAGTTTCTGAGATCTAAACGGGACGGAAGGACGGACACAGACAGACGGACAGACATCCCACACAAAACTAAAAGCGTCTTTTCCCCTTTCGGGGGCCGCTAAAAATCACAACAGAATTTGAGAATCTTGACTTCTCGTTCATTCTGTCATTAGCAGTATTTATTTGTGAGAACTGACGAAATCAAACAATCTCAAACAGCGGAACAGTTTAAAATAAATAAATTGGCCTAGTTTGCACACCTGTAGTTCCATGGTACAGACACAGAACATAAATTCTACAGAACAATTTCAAGGTGCTCTAAAATTTGTAAACCAGGATCTTAAAAGGTACAGGCACTATTTATTTACCTAACAGCACTCAAAACAAGGTAATAAATATTTAGGCAAGTGACATCCTTTGAAGTTTGGCAGACGATTGTCGTAAAAATTTCACTGACACGAGTAATGCTAATTTCCCCTTCGTAGCACGAGCGTAATAAACCGGAGAAACCCGAGAACTTTGCCTCGTCAAGTTCCGTCAGATCTTATCGCACGGTGAAAGGGAAATTCCCAAAAACTTGCGCACCGTTTCAGGTTGTTTTTTCTTGGAGTATTCATCTCTGATTCTAGTGATGTATTGATAGAAATGATTACTACCGGAGATTGACTGGCTAGGAACTTGGCCTGAACTATTTAGCATTGGTGCTTTGAACAAGAATGCTACCTATTTCGTGAGTTGTCAAATTAGGTAGCTTATCGGTATTTAGAGTAGAGAGCTGAAAAGCTTAGATCATGGTTCATCTTGGTGAGACTTTCCGAATTATTATCATAGAGTAGAAATTTTGTTTAATTTGTACACAGTTGAAAAAAGTTTAACCGGTTGAAGATTTCTTCTGAATGCTGTTGTTTTGTTTAATTTTCTTATAAAGCTTATAACATTCTCTGTCTGTCTGATTGGTAAAAAAGTTTGAACATGTTTTTCTCCAATTTCCCATTTTCTGATCAAGTTTAAACTTTGCACAATTATTTATTAAACCTGACAAGACATGAATCAATCAAAAAAGTAACCAATTAGTTAATTAAATGTTGGTGATTAATTATTTTGATATCGAAATAAAGGGAATAAATGCTACTTAATGAGAGGTATAAATTTATGCATGGATTTCACACGCTTCCACACAGGATACTATCACAATCACACTTTTTCGCACAGCATATTATCACAAAATTCAGCAAATGATAGTATGACAGTAGAATCACACATATTATCACACACTTTCATACAGGATACTATCGCACACTTTCACACACGATACCATGGGCGTAGCCAGGGGGGGGGTTCTTGGGGTTCAAACCCCCCCCGAAATGAAATCCCCCCCCCGCAGGGGGGGGGGCGGAATTAAGTGACTAATTTTTGCTTTCATTTTGTTTATTTTAGGTGAGATTTTAATACTAAATCATCACTTACCACAGCACAGCCGAGGCAGTTTTGAGTTAAAAACCCTCTACCAGGGGGTTTTGAGTTGAAATCCCCCTACCAGGGGGTTTTGAGATTTTAAAAACCCCTATCAGGGGGTTTTGAGATACAAATCCCTCTACCAGGGGGCTTTGAGTTTAAAACCCCCTACAGGGGGTTTTGAATTTTAAACCCCCTACCAGAGGTTTTTGCAGTTAAATCCCCCTCTTCTATAAAACAAAACAAAACAAAAAATGCAAACAACAATCCCCAAATTCCAACAGCACAGTTGAGGAAGATTTTGATTTTAAAACCCCATCCAAAATTTACGATAACCCCATCTTCAATATAAAAAAAGCAAATTACACACTCAAAATTCTATGAGCGTAGCTAAAGGGGTTTTGAGTTTAACCCCCCTCCCCTTTCCAGTTGGGGTTTGAAGCTAAAAAGTACCTCTTCAATATAAAAAAAAAAGCAAATTACACACTATAAAATCTATGAGCGTAGCCAAAGGAGTTTTGAGTTTAAATCCCCCTCCTCCAGATGGCTTTTTCTTTAAAGTTTAAAACCCCTCCAGATGGTTTTGAGTTTAAAATTCCCCTACAGAGCGTTTAGAGTTGAAAACCTCTCTCTTCAATATTATTTTAAAACAAACTACAGTCACCAAATTCTATGATCGTAGCTAAATGGGGTTTTGAATTAAAAACAAAACAAACAAAAAAAACAGAGATTTTTTAGTTTAAAACCCCTCAACAGATGATTTGACGAAAAAACTTTCCTTTTCCATATTAAATCTAAAGCGAAATACAGGCATGTAATTCCAAGAGCGTAGTCAAGAAAGGTTACAAATTTCTACCAGTGGCTTGGGCTCCATTAATTAAGTGTGAATAGTCTTCTACCGAAATTGAAAATCATTAAATGTGTCTCAACAAAGATGGCTAAGACAGATTTTAGGAGTCAGTCATAGAGATCGGGTCTAAATCAAAGAAATCATATGCCGAACTGGGAGTCGAATCCTTAGTAAGGTTGTGACAGAGCGTCGCATGAGGTTTTGCGGGACATGTTTTCCGACAAAATGAATTACGCAAAATAAGAGTTGCGGAAACAGCTTGCCGGAAAATGCGCCGAACGGCGCGAGAGGGTCTAAGTCAGTAAAAATAGCACATTAGGTTTTTGAAATAAAACTTTTTAATAGTAAGATAATGCACTGTAGATACCTCAGAATATGCATTTTGTTGGCTTTCAATACCAGAAATAGTGCTCGGCGGCGGGGCTTCGCCCCGCGCTGCGGGAGCGCTGCGAACTCCCCCTGACCCCCTTGCTAGCAAGGGCGGGGAGTCTACAATAAACAATAAACGTCTTCCGAAAGGGTCAGAATGTAATAAAGATTAATTATGTACATACACACACATATATATATATATAATTTTTTTTTCGCGGGAGGGGGGGGGGGTCGGGGGGGTTCCCCCCCCCCCCTCCAAAACCCTCCCCGAAAAAAAATCCTGGCTACGCCCATGCACGATACTATTACTATCACACACTATCACACAGGATACTATTACTATCACACACATTCACACAGGATAGGCTACTATTACTATTACACACTATCACATAATTTCATGCAGGATACACTTTGCTAATTAAATTTAGTTTACTGCATACTTTACAAACAACCAAATTTAGATCATTAAACATATAAATAATTACATGCAATTTTTGTCAATATATGGAGATCAAATGCCGCCATATTCGCAGTATAACATTACATATAATTCATCAAATCATGTTGACCTCAGAGTCACCTAGGTCCAGTATAATTATTTTGGCAAGCCCAAACCGATTTTTCACATTTCATTTCATCTTATCTTGTATCCTAGGTGACTAGGTACCATACAGTTTTTGTTTGCTAATTACACGTTACCTTATTCTGACCTCCCTGTGTGTATTCATGGGTGTGGGGGGTGGCAAAGGCGAGGCTTGACATTTAAAATGCAATTATCATGTTAGTCTGCACAGCACTAGTCCAAGCATACTGTGTGTCCAGGTCAATGTCAAATGTCAATACACAATGGGCTCATTTCTGTCTTTCTAGCTCCCGAAACTCACACAAAGTTTTATATGTGAGCGTGTGTTAGTGGGTGTGCGTGTGTGTCAGTGTGGCTGAATATTGAAATCCAATCTGCCAGCAGGCTCACGGGGGAATCTCCGATAAAAGCAGACGTTATTAGCTAGGGGCTGGGGGCTCTCGCAGTCCTAGCAGCACGTGACTACGTGTCGGATCGGCCATTCCTATAAAACACTTATCTTAGTACAAAAGAGGCTCACATCAGATAGCTGCCAGGCGGTTCATCTGGGCCAGTGGTGTCGAACCCCTTTTTTTCAGCATTGGGGATGGGGGGGGGGCGTTTAATCACCTGAAATAGTGGAGTCAACTGGCATCCCCCCTTATTATGTACTGTGGGCAGATAATTCCAGGGGCCGGCTAGCAGAGCGGCACGGATCGGATGTGGCCCAAGGAGCGTAGTTTGGGTATCACTGATCCGGCCGAGTCTTTTAATTTGGCTGATAATGAGGTTTTGTTTTGTTTAATGGCATGTGGAGATTCTTTAGGGATAGGAAGAGAAACAAAGAGACAGAGAGAGAGAGAGAGAGAGAGAGAGAGAGAAGAGAGGGAGACAAAGAGAGAAACAGAGAGAGAAAGACAGAGAGAAAGAGAGGGAGAGAGAGAGAGAAAGTGATAGAGAGGCCAAGAAAGAAGGAGACGTGGAAGAGAGAGAGAGAGTGTGTGTGTGTGTGTGAGAGAGAGAGAGAGAGAGAGAGAGAGAGATGTTGGGAAGTTTAGCATTAAACAAGCAAAATATAAAAATAGTTTTTGAAAACAAAGCTTAAAAGAATGAGAAGAAACACACAATTACTGTCATATATCTCAATACTGCAATAGTGCAATATACCACTTTTATCTATATACAAAAAAAATTAATTATTATAGCTAATTATATAACTAACTGGTAAATTGTTTGATACATTCATGTATTTTCCTCGACAATGAATAATTGTGGAAAGTTTCAACTTGATCCGAGAATTAGAGGCAGCAAATACAAACGTGTACAAACATGTACAAGATTAGTACCAGACAGACAGAGTGAGTGTATAAAGGTTTGTAAATATACAGCTTCTCATATCAACTCAGATTTAAATGTAATAACAATAAAACATATTTGGATCTTTACGCCCCCCCCCCCACACACACACACCTTTCCTCCATAAAGATTAACCAAGTGAATGCAGGGTACGAACATCACCTGTCACAACTCAGGTTCCCAATTAACACAAATTATTAGCCAGGGTGTCTTCCGCCTGGATTCCTAATTTGAACATGTTCTCTTTGAAACACGAGGAGAGAAGATTACTCTAATTACAGAAATTTCTTCCGATGCGAGAGTTCGCAAGAGTTGTGTCCGCCTGTGACAAATTAGACATTTATCATTGATCTATGACGACGTTGCCACAGAAAAAAAAACAACTTATAAATCTAAATATAGACTCGAGATCAGAGACGTTTTGAATCCCAAGCAGATTTCACAAATTATGATCAGCTTAAAGTGTCATTTTCCCCGTAATGAGACATTAAAATAAGATTAGCCAACAGTCCATCTCACACTCTGGCACGTTCTTTTTTGTTTTTTCAAAAAAGGGAGATAAGTGATTGGATGTAGTTCGAAGTATACAGAAAACCCCTGCTCAATTTCAGATAATTAAGTTGAAAGATTTATCCACAGACATATATTAATATGGCTATGGAATTATCTTTTCAGTTTGTTTTGCATATATGAAGTGTAACCAAAATGGTGGACAATGACAATACTTTAATAGTAAACTAAAAATGCTGAAAAAGCGTTTATCAGCTGAACATAATAAATGGGTATTTAAGTACCTGGACAAAGACGAAGAGGCAGACAGATGGGAGGACCACATAAAAGAATGGACGGGCCTGTCATTGAAAGAGGTTCTATCCAAGGCAAAAGACAGAGAGGAATGGAGAAAGACGGTCGACGAATCTTGCATGGTGCCCCAACCGTCCAACAGACTAAGGGATAGGTAAAGGCAGGGGCGTAACTAGGGATTTGGGGGCCCGGGGGGATTGACCTCTTTGGGGGCCCCTTGCATTTTGACATTCGACATATGACATGGAATAATGTACGCAAAGATATATAAGCCCCAAATCAAATTGGTTCAGTATATCAGTAAACTTAACAAAAAGTAATCAAGACTCTTTTAATGAATAAAAGCTTTGTTTATTAGTTAAATAATGCACAAGTGACAAATCTCAATTGATATCGCTTCACGTCGTGCATTCTGTGCAGCAAAGACATCTATAACATCATCTACATCGATACTTTCTAGTATTTGTGACTTCACTGACATTAAAGCCATGATAAGCCTTTCTTGTGTCATTGTGCTTCTGAGATAGCTTTTGATGAACTTGAGCTTTGAGAATGATCTCTCACATGACGTAATGGAAGTGGCCTGAGTTAGCAGTATTCGGAGGAGGTTGCAAAGTTTGAGCACACGTAATTACCATATGAAGCCTGTTTCCTCAATATGTCTATTGGTGATTGTATTACTGGTTTGTTGATGAAGAGTGCTCGTGCATCAATGACATCATACAAACAGGAAAAGTAGCACAGTTTGTCATGAGCGGGTCTTCATCTAACAGGTGTCTTGGTTCAAGAAGAAACCCAAAGGTATCCATTTTCTTTCCAGCCTTTGAAAATGCCCTTCATCTCCATATGAAATCTGTTGAATTGCAGTCCTACATTAGAACTCAACTTCCCATCTCAACTTTTCTTTCTTCTATAGCTTTTATATAGCGTTACTTTCATGCTTATAGCATGCTCAGAGCGCTTTGGTCCAATCTAGGAGTTGGTTTTCCGTTCTGCCTTTAGGCGCTCAGTAAACGCAACTCTGCCCGAGTCGGGTGTCGAACCTCGAGTCCCCTTCTAGGTAGCCAAGACAAGCCAAGTTCAAGCGCACTTAGCCTCTCGACCACGCTTCCCACAGGGATTACAGGGAATCCATAGTATTCACTACCTTCTTTTGCTTTTTTGTTGGATTGGGTTTTTGTCAGTTTCTCATCATTTTGCAGAAAGCATGAAAGGGTACTAATTTCTTTAGCAGCTTTCCATATATGCAGTCCAGACTTTTGTAGTTTCTTCCGAACTATATTAATTGGGAGCAAGAGCTTTGACCAGAATTCAAGATAGGCAAAAAATTCTTAATTTTCCACTGCATGAAGAAGATTCTGTCCTAATATTATATGGTACTACGTCATTGTTGGTTGTTTATGTTTTGTGCGCAAACAAAAGGATTCAGAGCATACAAAAGTGGGAAAGATCCATATCTCGTTATGCTCGAGTATAGAAATACTCCGATAAGTGGACTGCCGTATTCACCATCACAACTGGTGACGAGTAGAAGACTCAGGGAATCATTCGAACTGATCCCAAACTATTTAAACCATCGGTAGCTGAAAATGCAGAGACATTACTCAACGAACGACAGATGAAAAGCAAAGTGAAATACAATGCAAAAGCAAGACTACCTAAAGATTATTCTGTCGGAGAGTTCGTCTAGGTCAAACATGGCAGAAAGCAGTTGTCATAAAAACATTCAGCACCCAGATCTTACATCTTAAAGACAAACGGAAAAACATACAGAAGAAATCAACGCTTTTTTAATTAGAGTTTCGATGAAGACATCTCTGGGTACTATGATACCCATGGAGACAATGAACTGCAAACTGTTGGAACAAACGAAACAGACAGTTATAGACCAACGTCTAGAGAACTTGTTGTGCCAGTCAAGACAACCAGAAGTGGACGAATTGTTAAAGTTCCTAGTAGACAGGGCCGGCCTTATGCCACTGCAGCCTATGCGGTCGCAGTGGGCCCCGCGCTTTCATAGGACACGCGCTAATTCTAAGTGTACATTATTAAATTAAACCATTATAACGTATATAAAATAACAGGGTTTTCGTGACCTCCTGATTTTCCAGGGCCTCCAGGAAATCTCATGAAAAGGCAAAATATACGATAAAGTCCTGAACTTTTTTTGAATTTATTCAAATCTCCTGAAGAATAGACGAAATTGACATTTTGGGGTGCCAATAAATAAAAAGTGGCATTTCGAGCTTTCATTTGATAAAAATGTATTGCAAAGACGAAAGTAGGCCTATTTTCTAATTCAAAAAAAAATAATATTGACATTATGCTCATCCCTACCCAGACTAGGCCCCGCGCGATCAGTTTTGCATAGGGCCTCCAAATGGTAGATATCACTCTTAAGAACTTTAAAAGGAAGGGTGTGATAATAACTTCAAAAGGATTAGATGGAAATAAAAATAGAGTTTCCATTGGATTGAGGAAAGATGAATAGAGGGGTAATAACTCGAGAGTGAAGTTTAATTCTGAAATTAAAGACGCCAAACCCTAATAATGGACTATTCTTGCATTATTAAGAATAACTTTTGGATCTGTTATACTCGATTCTGTAAATTTTGCTTCAAGGTTAATTAGTGTAGCCATAAAATACTCGCCATTTAGATCTATTATTAGTAAAGGTAATAAGATACCTGGAATTCGCTGTATATCATGCAGTTTTATTCGTGGCAACAAAGTTTAAAATGTAAAACTAACTTTAAAAAAAAACTTTGATCTCTGTGGGAAAAAATATTTTTAAAATGTCAACAAAGTCAACGTACTGATAGACCTAGATCTAGGTTTAGTCTTTGTGATAAATTTTTAATCCATAAATGTTGAAAAAAAAGACACCCGTTGACACTATTTGTCAATCAAATATATTAATGTATGTATTTACAAATAAATTTCGGACACCCATTTGGGGGCCCCCCCTAGGTGGGGGCCCGGGGGGATTTTAAATTTCTCCCCCCCCCTCCCCCCCCCTTAGTTACGCCACTGGGTAAAGGTAAACAAATAAATCAGCATAGTTAATGAGGTACAACGCGTACACCCTTTAAACTCTTCCCGAACCCCTGAGGGTACGCACACCTCACTTTGGGAAACACTGGCCTACATCAACAAGCCACAATGACTTCCTGCTCATTGTGTTTGATTTTTGCCTTTTTAAATTTTTTTCTAAAATACTTCGTTTAAACTGGCGTCTTTTTTTTTTTTAACCTAAGGAAAGTAACTTTTTTTTTTTTTACATCGTCAAGGGGAAAAAACTGAGGCTAGAAATTGAAAATGACTTCTTGACATTTTTAACAACCAGAAAACTAGATGGCAACGTGGTGTGCACCGTCTGTTAGCAGTCTACCATTCACGTGTACATAGCAGAGGGTCTAGAAAAGTGAAAACATTCTCCAAAGATAAAAAGCGAAATTAGAAATTGATGAACACGGAATCCGGCGAATGGAAAGAACTCCCGACAACATGTTTTGGCTTCTGTCGCTGCGCCAAGAAAGAGAAAGTGTACAAACAAGTCATTTAGGTGAAGAGAGTGGAAAAAACTTTGTTATTGCCCTTGTCTCCTCTCTCCGCGAAAATGTGGCGTAACTGGACGCCGGTGCTGCCACGGCTGGCGGTAACATATGGCGCCAAGCTCCCCCGAAGAAGATTTAGGGGGCGATGTTTACATTAAAGCGCTTCCTGTTCTAGGATCTTTTTTCCCTCCTTTTAAAGCCTTCGCCAGGACCTATTCTGGGGTTACCAGGGAAAATGGAGGACAAAAATAAAAAAAATAAAAGTTTCAATTTAAAATGTGTAGAATAAACATTAAAGTCGTCATCAAAGATCATCTTTGTACATCTCAGCGTTATATTAAAACGTTTAGCTTTACTAGAACAAAATTAGACAACTAAAACATTGTCGGGCTAGAAGTGAGGACATTTAAAAAAAGGTAATGCAACTAAAACATAAACAAGCATTGTTTAGATTTTTAAATTAATTATTTACATGAACAGAATCACTCAAATAAGAAAATTAAATATTGTTGCGGACTTTAAAAAAAGTTGGAGCACTTAGAATAAAATGATCTTTTGCAGATGACAAATGCATTTTTGGTTCATACAGGAAATGCTGAGAATGCATGCGCAGGAAGTAGTCTCTGACCTAGTTTTCTAAAAATCATCTATTTCTGCTTGTGTCTGACCTGGTCTCAAAACATCATCTACTAGTGTCTGACCTGGTCTCAAAACATCATCTTACTGTCTGACCTGATCTCAAAACATCATCTATTACTGTCTGACCTGGTCTCAAAACATCAACTATTACTGTCTGACCTGGTCTCAAAACATCATCTATTAGTGTCTGACCTGATCTAAAAACATCATCTATTACTGTCTGACCTGATATAAAAACATCATCTATTACTGTCTGACCTGGTCTCAAAACATCATCTATTACTGTCTGACCTGATCTCAAAACATCATCTACTAGTGTCTGACCTGATCTCAAAACATCATCTACTAGTGTCTGACCTGATCTAAAAACATCATCTATTACTGTCTGACCTGGTCTCAAAACATCATCTATTACTGTCTGACCTGATCTCAAAACATCATCTACTAGTGTCTGACCTGGTCTCAAAACATCATCTACTAGTGTCTGACCTGGTCTCAAAACATCATCTACTAGTGTCTGACCTGATCTCAAAACATCATCTATTAGTGTCTGACCTGGTCTCAAAACATCATCTATTACTGTCTGACCTGGTCTCAAAACATCATCTACTAGTGTCTGACCTGGTCTCAAAACATCATCTACTAGTGTCTGACCTGGTCTCAAAACATCATCTACAAGTGTCTGACCTGATCTCAAAACATCATCTATTAGTGTCTGACCTGGTCTCAAAACATCATCTATTACTGTCTGACCTGGTCTCAAAACATCATCTACTAGTGTCTGACCTGGTCTCAAAACATCATCTACTAGTGTCTGACCTGGTCTCAAAACATCATCTACTAGTGTCTGACCTGATCTCAAAACATCATCTACTAGTGTCTGACCTGGTCTCAAAACATCATCTACTAGTGTCTGACCTGGTCTCAAAACATCATCTACTGGTGTCTGACCTGATCTCAAAACATCATCTACTAGTGTCTGACCTGGTCTCAAAACATCATCTACTAGTGTCTGACCTGATCTCAAAACATCATCTATTAGTGTCTGACCTGGTCTCAAAACATCATCTATTAGTGTCTGACCTGGTCTCAAAACATCATCTACTAGTGTCTGACCTGATCTCAAAACATCATCTACTAGTGTCTGACAAGATCTCAAAACATCATCTATTAGTGTCTGACCTGGTCTCAAAACATCATCTATTACTCTCTGACCTGATCTCAAAACATCATCTACTACTGTCTGACCTGATCTCAAAACATCATCTACTAGTGTCTGACCTGGTCTTAAAATGTCATCTAGAAAAGAAAAAACCCACTTGTTAAATGTGATGTCTACAACAGTCGTTAAAATAATGTGGTTGATGCACTACTAAATGCCAAAAGTTTCGGCCGATAAGGAATAATTTTTAAAAAGAGGAAGGCCTCGAAAAGGATGGAATGCTTGTGTGAAATCTAATCTACAAGAAGAAAGTCGTACACTTCTTCGCACCTTGCCACAGATCATCTGCAACATCTTCCCACGACGCATCTCAGGCAGATGTGGTAGGGTTTAAGAATTTAATATTTCTTACTATTTTTGTTTTCCCCAAGCTGCGCTCATGATGTGAACATTGTTCTCAAGTAGTCCTGGTCACAAGCGTATTGAGCACTAGGAACATATGATATATAAACAAAACAGTTTGAATATAAGGAGCCTGTTCTTCATTCAGAACACTTTACTATTTTATATATATGTTATGGAATGTGTGTGTGTGTGTTTCTATGATGACGATGGGAAGAGGTATGCGATTGGTTATGAATTGTGCAAGATAGGTGGCATTGTCGTCAGCAGTGCTAGTTAGGGCAGACGATTCCAGAACGCCAGACTAAAAAAAAAGTGTTATGGTAGTAAGTTCTATTTTGCTACAAAAATACCATTTCATATTGCTACTAAAGTCTACTGCGCTGATTCCATCTTATTGAAAGTTGATTTTGTTTATTTTGTAATAAAAGTTATACATTGTATATAGCTTTGTCCACAAGAAGTTATTCAGGTTACTTCAAGATTTACAACTTAAAATATAATACGTCTACAGCGGTTTAGTTGTCTACCATCAGTTTGGTGCTACTAGTCAACGGCCGGTAACAACAACATGAGGAATATTGACTATAGTTTCAGGTGATCCTTCAGAAATTAAGTTTTGTTTCAGCCGTTTTCTCTTGCAGGATGGCAAGGTTCGAACCTGGGACCATCGCATGATCGCGACCACAGTCCAGTGTGCATACCACACGACAAGTAGTCACCTTGGTGGCTAGACCGGAGGATTCTTACTAGCTTTAAAGACTTGTAAATTTTTTTATTTTTTTTTGGGGGGGGGGGGGGGGTGGAACGTATCAAAACAACGAAATAGTTTTAAATATTCTCTCAGTATTGTCAGTGGTGTAGCAGCCCAGAGCGTGAAAGGTTTGCGACCGGGCCCACGACCGACATTGGCCCAAACGGGCTCTTGTAACGGAGAAAGTATGTTAATTGTTAAGGCCTCCGCGCGGTGTTGATTCTTGACAATATGTCTAGTGTAGATCTGACTGGAAGTAACGCTGAACTCAACTAATTCAGTAACACCGGCGAAAGGCCCAAACAATCAAATATGCAGTCGACGCTGATATGTTGTTCTATAAAGATATTTAATACTCAAGAAGGGAATCGTCCGATGTCAGCTATGTCCGTAAATCCGTATATCTATTGTACTCAAGTCTACTACTCTACAAGAAGCGTCTTCTTTTAGCGTCGCTTAGAGCGTTCTTGTTTTTTAACCAACTTTACGTCATCGTCGCTAAGTAAAACTTTACCCTATTTCCGAAACAAATAACTAATTCCTAATCATGTCATAACATAATTATAAGAATCTCAAGGATTTAAATGTTTTAAATTCATACGTTATTCTACTTGACCATTGAATATTTATTGTTCTCAAATTATTTTTCTGGTATATTTATCGAACGTGCAAAAGATGAAGTCGGCGTAGATCAGCGGTTCTCAACCTTTTTAGTACCGCGACCCCTTTTTGCAGTGGCCAGCTATGCGGCGACCCCATTCGTAGAATCTATTGTGGTACTTTTTTAGTCCTGTATAACATCAAAATCAAAATGTCAAGAACTGACAGGAATACCCAAAGCTGTAGGTTTCATCAAGAAACACTCAAGAAACACTCAAGAAACACTCAATATTTCTGCTAATAGTTAAATTTTAGTGTTGCTTTTTTTTTTTAATATTCTAATACATTTATAATACCGGTATTTTTTTTATATTATAGGCCTAATAGTAATAATAATAATGACACAGTTATAGACAATGTAAAACTGCTCTACTATATGTGGTTTTTTGTGTGTTTAATTCTTATTGCTTTTTTTAATATTACAGTGCATATAGGCCTACACTAATTAAGATACATGAATTAATATTATAAGACGACAGCAAATCAAAGTATATTTGTTTAGAACTATATCATATTGAAGGTAAGCAGAGCTAGGCTGCCTCTAATTGTTACCTATCAACACCCATCCATGGCAAACACCCAGAGTATTCAGTGTACATTTGAAGTAGACATCGGTTCCTAACTAACAATAAATTGAACATTGATATTCTGCCCTTAATAAACTATCGTCTGAAATCATTATGAATGTCTTTTCACTTATGTGCAAATAGACGATACGATAGAAATTTGATAACTAGATAACAAAGAAAAACATTTTTTTTTCATTTCTTTAAAGACAATAGGCCTACCTATTAAACTTCAAATATATATTTTTTTTAAATTGGTTCAATTCGGGTATTGAACCCATGACGCTGTTCACTGTTACAAAATTTGCATTTTCTGATTCGGTCAGCGAGGATGGTATATTTGTGTGATTATTTATTTGTATGCTCATTTTATAGACATCCAGATCTAAAAAAATCTGATTTAGAACTCATCTAGTCTAATCTACTTCTAGATTTACGTAAAAGTATAAGCTTATCAACTTCAATAAAATTGAAGCAACTTTAGATACAGGCTAGTCTTTTGCCAAATTTCATTTATTTATTTTTTACTTTGAAAAATTATAACGGTCAAACTAGAGGTTCCCCGTGTGTCCAACGAGCTAATAATTCTTTTCTCAGCAATATACATCAACTGTTAACTTTCTAGTAAAATCGTTAGAGCCGTTTTTGTTTTTTTGTTTAGACCAGCTGTCCGCCCACCCACCCATGAAGGAGGGACTTCAAAAGAGCTATTGTAACCAGAATACCTATCTGTTACTATTTAGGCTTGAGTTCATGAGTTCGAATTCAAGTCATAGGCCTACATATTTTTTAATAAAATGCTTTTAAAAAGCGGTCACGGTAACCTTCACACAAATACTACCTTCTTTCTCCCCCCCCCCCCGCACTCCTTTCCCAACTGGTCCAGACAAGGGATAAAATCTTAGTGCATTGACAAAAATAAAATTTAGAAATTGCACTAAAATAATCAATTGGTCTTGACCAGCATACTGGACTCATGAGACACTGACCAGTATACTGGACTCTATGAGACACTGACCAGCATACTGAACTATGACACATGGGACACTTATCAGCATACTGGACTCTATGGGACACCTACTAGCATACTGGACTCTGATACATGGGGCACTGACCAACATACTGGACTCATGGGACACTGACCAGCATACTGGACCATGACATATGGCAGTCATGGGCGTAGCCAGGATTTTTTTTCGGGGAGGGTTTTGGGGGGGGGGGGGAACCCCCGGCCCCCCCCCCCGGGAAAAAATTATATATATATATATGTGTGTGTGTGTGTGTACATAATTAATCTTTATTACATTTTGGCCCTTTCGGAAGACGTTTATTGTTTATTGTAGACTCCCCGCCCTTGCTAGCAAGGGGGTCTGGGGGAGTTCGCAGCGCTTCCCCAGCGCGGGGCGAAGCCCCGCCGCCGAGCACTATTTCTGGTATTGAAAGCCAACAAAATGCATATTCTGAGGTATCTACAGTGCATTATCTTGCTATTAAAAAGTTTTATTTCAAAAACCTAATGTGCTATTCTTACTGACTTAGACCCTCTCGCGCATTTTCCGGCAAGCTGTTTCCGAAAATCTTATTTTGCATAATTAATTTTGTGTGAGAACATGTCCCGCAAAACCACATGCGACGCTCTGTCACAACCTTACTAAGGATTCGACTCCCAGTTCGGCATATGATTTCTTTGATTTAGACCCGATCTCTATGACTGACTCCTAAAATCTGTCTTAGCCATCTTTGTTGAGACACAATTAATGATTTTCAATTTCGGCAGAAGACTATTCACACTTTATTAATGGAGCCCAAGCCACTGGTAGAAATTTGTAACCTTTCTTGACTACGCTCTTGGAATTACATGCCTGTATTTCGCTTTAGATTTTATATCGAAAAGGAAAGTTTTTTCGTCAAATCATCTGTTGAGGGGTTTTAAACTAAGAAATCTCTGGAGTTTTTTTTGTTTTGTTTTTAATTCAAAACCCCATTTAGCTACGATCTTAGAATTTGGTGACTGTAGTTTGCTTTAAAATAATATTGAAGAGAGAGGTTTTCAACTCTAAACGCTCTGTATGGGAATTTTAAACTCAAAACCATCTGGAGGGGTTTTGAACTTTAAAGAAAAAGCCATCTGGAGGAGGGAGATTTAAACTCAAAACCCCTTTGGCTACGCTCATAGATTTTATAGTGTGTAATTTGCTTTTTTTATATATTGAAGAGGTACTTTTTAGCTTCAAACCCCAACTGGAGGGGGTGGGGGGTTTAAACTGAAAACCCCTTTGGCTACGCTCATAGAATTTTGAGTGTGTAATTTGCTTTTTGGAGGGGGGGGGGTTTAAAATCAAAATCTTCCTTAACTGTGCTGTTGGATTTTGGGGATTGTTGTTTGCATTTTTTTTTTTTTTTTTTATAGAAGAGGGGGATTTAATTAACTGCAAAAGCCTCTGGTAGGGGGTTTAAAATTCAAAACCCTCTGTAGGGATTTTTTAAACTCAAAGCCCCCTGGTAGAGGGATTTGTATCTCAAAACCCCCTGATAGGGTTTTTTAAAATCTCAAAACCCCCTGGTAGGGGGATTTAAACTCAAAACCCCCTGGTAGAGGGTTTTTAACTCAAAACTGCTTCGGCTGTGCTGTGGTAAGTGATGATTTAGTATTAAAATCTCACCTAAAATAAACAAAATGAAAGCAAAAATCAGTCACTTAATTCCGTCCCCCCCCCCCCCCGCAGGGGGGGGGGATTTCATTTCGGGGGGGGGGTTTGAACCCCAAGAACCCCCCTGGCTACGCCCATGTATGGCACACTGACCAGCATACTGAACTATGACACATGGGACACTTACCAGCATACTGGACTCTATGGGACACCTACCAGCATACTGGACTCTGATACATGGGACACTGACCAGTATACTGGACTCTACGTGACACTGGCCAGCATACTGACGAGGAGGGTTCGAGAACGGAAATGTGAACACTATGCGTGCAAATCACCCTTGATAGGATCATGTTATCGTCTATAAAGCGCTAATGGTAATCCAGTGGCCTTCTGGGACCTTAAATAAAGAATGAGTGGTACAGTCCGGTACAGTCCAGTATGAGGTCAGGACGAGACAGACAGTCCAGTATGTGGTCAGGACGAGACAAAGTCTAGTATGTGGTCAGGACAAGACAGAGAGTCCAGTGTGTGGTCAGGACAAGACAGAGAGTCCAGTGTGTGGTCAGGAAAAGACAGATAGTCCAGTATGTGGTCAGGACGAGAAAGAGAGTCCAGTATGTGGTCAGGACAAGACAGAGAGTCCAGTGTGTGGTCAGGACGAGAAAGAGAGTCCAGTGTGTATATTTACTTTTTGTACTCTAATCGCAGATCTCTCTCGAAACTGAATGTGCAAGTCTTGAAATACTACCTCTTGCCCCCTTTCTAGTATCATCCAAACTATTTTTAAAGCTTATGGATAAACCGTCATAGTTTTAAATAAACTTGTCATCACTTGTCAACAACATACAGGCATGACCCTGCGCTACAAATATTCAATCTAAAAATAAACTTAGTGCAATAGCTGCTGTATGTTACGTGACCACGACCTATTCAATAATGTTATTTTAAAAATAATTAGACATTGAAATTCAGGTTTAGATCAGATGCATGATAATAATAAGGCTTGTTTTCAAGTTTGAAGATTAATAATGAGGAATGCAGTATTTCCCATGACTACAGAGCCCCAGCTGTGACCTACATATTTTGACACACACACACACAGGGTAAGCATGCATGATAGATCTAATATAAAACAGCAATTTTTTTTTAAGATGTCATATTTTTTAAAATTATTTTTTTTTATTTTAAAGTTTAAAATCAGATTATTACAAAATTCATCATAAAAATAAGTTGCATAAAAATTATAAATAAAAAAGTGAGCTTGAGTTTCACCCATAGCTCCTCTACTGAATTATTCAACTCTCTAAGTACATATCACAAAGTTTACTAAATAAATCAAATTCTTTTAGCAAAATATCACATCGTCTATGAAATCTTATAGTTTTAATTAAGCAATTCTACAACTACAGATCATGCATGGAATAAAGAGAAACAGACAAAATTGATTTTTGATCAAAGTTACCTTACAACTCCAAACCCAAAAAGGACAAAAAAGAGGACAGAGCTTTACAAAAACATAAATATATAGAAAACTGTTAAAAACGTTAGGGTTAGGTTTAGGGTTAGGTTACAATCTGATTCTGAGTAAATTTAAGGATGAAAAATATTTTTCTTGGACAAAGCTACATTTTCTGGAGATAGTTGCTTGTTATTTGTGAGAAAAATGTCTCTGACTTTGTCAACGAGAGTGCATCTCATTTATCCACTTTGTTTTTGATCAGCAAAAATGCTTTATGAAAAGAAAAATTCACAGATCTTGAAAACTAAAATGAATCACATAAACAACCTTGAAGATTTAAAAGAGCAACACTCTTCATGATGGAGGTTTAAAAAAAAAAAAAAAAAAGCAAAGAGTCATCTTTCTTTGATTCTAATGTTTTCAAGATGCAGATCTGGTTCAACAACTAAACATCTTTATAATAATAATATTAAGGCTTGTCTTTGAGTCAGAAGATTATATATATATATATATATCGTTTAGATTCCTTGAAGTACAGTTGGCATGACTATACATAATTTTAATGTCTGCTTGTGTGTCATAAACCAGTTTTAACCAGATGATATAAACAAATTGACTTCCATTGTTGCTAAATGGGTCATTTCAGTAGACAAAAGAATAAAAGATGGACATTTATACACATTTTAGGCTCATGCCTGCAGGAGGGAGGGCAGGACCTGAAAAAAGGAAGACATTTCTGGTAAACCAGAACAACCATTAAGTGTCATCATGTGTGATCATGACCAAAAGAATGTGAATTAACTTTGAAAAAATCACACCTGCGTTAACTCTGTTCACTATATGACCTCCTCAACCAGTAGAGGTATTTACAGGAAACTTCAAACTAATGAACTGATAGAGAATTTTGTGATCCATTACTTCACTACAAGTTAAGACTCACAGTTCAGAGGTCAAGCTACTTTTAACATGCTAAAAACTAAAAAAGGAATGCGAAAGAAATGATTAGTGTTGAGACACTCACTAGCAAACAAGTTTCAGGTTTCAACTATTCTCCTCTCTCCCCTCTCCAACCAACGAAAATAAATATAAAATAAACCACTAAGAAATGAGACAGTGATGTAATAACTATTAAATGACTTAGGAACTGAATTCATGAGTATGAGATGTTTCTGGTGGTGACACAAGTAGGTCAATGACAGGTCAAGCTGAAGATGACAATAAGAGGTAGGGCCAAAGCTTTCAGTCGTCAGATAGTAGATCGACTATGCAGTTGATAATTTTTTCACTGCTAGAACACCGGATCAAATCCAAATCAGGTTGAGAAATTTTATCAGATAAAAGTTGGTCCAGTTTAGATCTGAGAGCCTGCAGTGAAAGTGCAATCTGAAAAATATAAGTAAACAAATAATTCATCAACCAATTGATTAATCTTGGACAAAGGAGTAGAAACAAATTATAAAAATATCATATGATACTACAAGATTGCTTTAAGTCATTTTAGATAAAAAGGGTACTTTCAGTTTTGAAGCATTTAATTTTCCATTTTATCTTCAGTTTTTTCATTTTACTAAACTTATGCCGCGTCAAGTGGTATACAGTCTGGACTGTCATTTGATGGTCCCAGGTTCAAACCCTGCACAATACCATCCCCACCATTGGACTATGACCTAATTATCTTCAAATCTGAAGGAAAATCTGAAACATCTAAAGACAAAACTTATGAACTCATGAGAAGAATTTCAAGTTTGTATTGTGGATTACTTCTTGCCGTTTTATGCTTTCTAAAGCTGAGGAATATCTACATCACACAACATTATCTTCCAATAGGAGTTTTCTGACTACATAGCATGTTACTGCTTCTTCATTCCCATTTGTAATATTGAGGGGGGGGGGAGGGGGGGGGATAAAAAATGCCTGTTATATTAGATAAAAATGCACAGTGTTTTCCAGATCAGTTCTCCATAGAATTGGCTTCTGAGTGAGAGGTACTTTAAGGCCAGTGTTTGGACCAGGAATGTTAACAAGGTATACTGGATAGACTAATGGGATTTACATTATGGATGGCTACTTAATATTTTCATCTTTTGCAACAAGTGTTACTTCAAACTGCAGTGTCCATTTTTTGTTTCCTACATGTGTAGACGTTCCTTCAGAGATAAAAGTTTATTATGTCCTAGCTTGAACCTACTGCAGGGTGCAGGGGCGGGTAGAGGGGAAGGTTCCAAAATTTGGGACTATCATGATGACAGCAGCACTTACCACATGACCAGGCAGCCATCTTGTCTGATAGTATCAATCCCTGAAGGCAGTTTTGGCAATTGAAAGTTAAAAATAAAAAATCCTTTGTCTAGAAATAATATCTGCATGCAAACAAGCAATAAACATTGACAAGTGAGAACCTTTTGTACAGACTCACCTCAGCATTTCTCATTTTAAACTGGATCATTTTGTTAATTTTCACAATGATGTCACCAAAGCTCTCTTCAACAGAAATTTCTCCACCACCAAACATAAGCAGGGAAAGTTTTGACACCAGTGAACAGTCTCGAATGTAGACCTACCAGGATAATGACAATTGTAAAGACATGTTACAGGTTTTAAAAAAGAAATACAGATATATTTCAAGTACTTTTAATTCACTCAATGTACAGAAGGATTAGTCAATCAACATAATCTCATGAAAAAAACAAATTCAGTCAAATTTAAAAAAAATTTCCTGGATTAAGGAAAGATATGCATTCAATATTTGATACAGTTAAAAATAAACAACTTGAAACTTCCACAAATCCTAGATGATTAGCTAAACTTTCCGAATGAGGTCAAGATGTACAAAAGACCATTGTAGACCTTTGGAAATACTTCAGGTGGTAATTCCACAAAAATGGACATATGTTCATTTGAAACACAATACAGTTAGGTAGATATATGGTTATACCAGGAAAAAAAAAAAGGAAGACAAAAAAAGGAGATGGGAAATGAACATCAAAGAATGGAAGAATGGACAGACTTGTTATTGAAAGAGATTCTATTCAAGGCAAAAGAGAGGAAAGTAGAAAGACTGTCAACAGATTATGTGTTAGGTTCCAACATTTTAACAGACTAAAAGATAAGGTGAATGTAATGGTTTTACAATAAAAAAAATAAAAAAAAAGAGACAAACTTCTCTTCAAGATAACCAATTAGCATTTTTGGTGTAGAGTAATTTTTTCATTCATTGGCCAGATGGTAACTAACAGAAATAGTAACTTTGAGCTACAAGTTCAAACTTGATCACATTGTAGTGCACCACTAACAGGAAGACATGCAGGTTGCATTCTGGGTGCTGAGAAATATTGAACTCAAAAAGATGAGAGAACTTGTCATCTGTTTCTTTAGTAGCACAGAGAAAAAAGGAAATTTGGAGGCCAGTTTGCAATAGTAAGAGATGAATTTATTGCATCCTGTCAGAACAAGGTGTGGTATATAATAAACAGTTATACCTTTTTGGTTTTGACTTTTTCATGGTAAACTAAAAATGATCCGACATCAAAATCCTTTTTAAAATTTATAGAGCCTGGATGAAGATCAACCTATTAAAAAATATACATATAAAAAAACAAGCACAGAATATTATTTGAAATAAAATTACATGAAAATAAAATTAAATTACAATTTTAAAATGTAAGTTACATATTAGAAAGGTTTCGATTGTTGATATTTCGGGATCTTTGGGCGCCTCTGAGTCCACCCAGCTCTAATGGGTACCTGACATTAGTTGGGGAAAAGTAAAGGCTGTTGGTCATTGCTCTGGCCACATGACAACCTCGTTAACCATGGCCAACTAACACAGATGACCTTTACGCCATCTGCCCTACAAATCGCAAGGTCTGAAAGGGGAACTTAACTTTACTTTACCATACTTTCGGAACTAATGGTGACAAGAATGGCTGGCTACATTTTTTTTTAAAATATTTTTAAGTTTTAACTTAGATCATCTACAGCAAAGGCGGCTCTAATGAGAAAATCATGGCGAGGTCTTAAAAAACTATTAAAAAAGCCTAGTTCATCTCTTATCTCATATCTCTTCTATCTCTATCATGTCTAGTTCAAGATGAAGGGACACAAAAGATTAATGCTATAACAAAACTAAAATCACTTACTAATTCTCCCTTTATAGTTGTGTATCTTTTTCTTTTGACTGAAATATTTTTAAAAATTTGGTCTGTTAAATTGAGGGTCTAGGCTGGGCATTAAGAGTGTCAAACAATAACTTTTAAAAAATAGGTTTGTTCTTCTCTCTTTGAGTCCTATCCATACACTGGACTGGTAAAATGTCACCTTTTTTATTACCTTCCTTATGATCATCACAATGAACTTTGTGTGTGACTGAGACTCAAAAACCACTCGGCTACTTATCATGACTCAAGCTGAGTTGTGTTTGTTGAGTGTCTAAAGACAGCATGGGAACCTTCTCCCAGATAACCCCTACCGCCCCATATCATTCTGTGTGTCCCATTCAGTTACCAACCAACTTTCTCCAAACAAAATGATAAAGTAAAAGAATTCATTAAATCTTAAGTTTAAAAAAAGACAGAAAAAGATGTAATATAAACAGATTTATACTGTATAAAATATTAAAGGGTGTTTGTGATTTACCCCTGCAGGTCAACAAAAATAACTATGTTGGCAAGCATCTTCTAGCGTATTTCAACAGCTCAAGAGAGATACCAAACAGAACACAATCACAACAGTTTTTCAAAAAATTGTCAACATTGGAATGAAATTTGTCTACCTCTAGAAGATCCAAACAAACTTAGTTCTGCTGGAATAGTTTTGATAATATTTGGGTAAAGGGCAGCAACCAACAAAGAAGAAAGCAGCTCCATATTTGAATTGTTGACATTCACCTGACAAAAATAAAAAAAACAAGATAATGTCTGCTATCTATTACTTAGTACCAGTAAGAAATGGGTTAAATTATGTGTTTTGTTCAACTTGAATACATAGACTAGCAATGAACACAATTCTCCCATTAGCCAGGAAAACCAGTGACTTGGCAGAATTTAAGTCGTTGGTTAATATGCATGACGCGTAGGATGCATCTTCATTTTTGAAGTAACATCTGTATTATATAAGATAAGATTCTTGGTATAGCACAAAGTCTTCATGAGTTCATTTTGTTTTTTTCCAAAAACATAAAGAAAAAACTTTTTTTAAATTCAAAAGCTCGTTTAAAAATATATATATATTTATATTTTTAAATTACAGTATTCCTTATATGATGATATAACAGCTGCAGCCTCCTAAAACTAGATATTTTATTCCCTGCGATATGACAGTAAATTCATCAAAATTGTGTCATTTTTGAGTTTAAATTAGTTATGTGAAAAAGGTTGTTTTTTTCTATAGGCCCAACTACCTAGACATTGTAAAATAACATATGATATGATAACAATTTTATCTAATGTTTAACCTCAGGTCCAGTAATTTCAGCCACTCCATCAGAACCATGTGAAGCTAGATATTGAACATGTGCTAACTTGATGCCTTTTGATATAAAGCCAATGTCAGAAAGAATTTCAACATACTGCTGTTTCAAAGTTGACAGCATCTAAATTGTAAACATAAAAACTGTTACTCATTGTATAGATTTTTTTTTTATAAAAGATGAAACATGGCCATTACAATGTGTTATAGAACATTTATTTAAAAAAGTAAATTAGCAGTTAGCATTCTTTTTAAAGTATTACTAAATCAGATTTTCTTTGAATTGAGCTAGTATCCTACTCTCTACTCAATTGATAGCATCACTATAACCCAAATGACATCACTCAACAGATGGAAAGTCTTTAGCTTCAACCTTCTATCTGCTTCCTATGAGTTAAGTGAAGATGGGAGTATCACGTTCAAAGACCGCATCACAAACCAAGAGACTAGAGACAGGGATACTGCAGCGATCAGACCCCATGATGACCTAGTGCTAACTATCGTAAAGAAATGCAAGCTTAAAATATATGGCCATAATGCAAGATCCACGGGGCTCGCAAAGACCTTCCTTCAGGGAACAGTACCAGGAAAAAGCAGAAGAGGCAGACAGAGAATGCGATGGGAGGACAACATAAAAGAATGGACGGGCCTACCATTGATACAGGTTAAAAACAAGGCAAAAGACAGGGAGGAATGGAGAAAGACGGTCGACAAATCTTGCTTGGTGCCCCAACGGTCCAACAGACTAAGGGATAGGTAAGGGTAAGGGAGTATGGTAGGGCAATATTTAAAAATTAAACTGGTTCAATCACCTAACAGAATGCTAGCCCAGAGACAACACAAAAGTAGGTGCAAGGCAAGAAAGAACAAATAAAGTGTTGGATTGATATGTCAATGTACTTGACGATGACATATTATTCTTTGACATATTTGATGCCACATATTCACTCTTTGTGACTTCAGTGTCATGGTGAGTTATTTCAAGAAAGCAAACTGAAAGAACTTGATTTTGGTTTTTTACTTACCTCTAAAGTTTTATAGGACAAAAAGTTATCCCTACAAAAGTTGTAAACTCCCTTTTCTCTAGACTCCAGCCATTCCTGAAATACATACATGGAAAAAATAGAAAATGGTGCAAAGAGGAGCTACAGGAGTGAGTGAACCACAAGGAGAATTTAATGATAAGAAAAAAACTTTCAGCTTTCCCTTCATGTAGAGATTAACTCACAAACAATATAACAAGAGAGAGGATTTTAACTCACAAACAATCTAACAAGATTAAAGATGTTTTAATTCACAAACAACATAATGAAGAGATCAGTATAAATGTCTTATTATAACCTGATAAGCTTTAAGCATCGTCAAAATATCAGAATTGTTTGTTTCAAACTCTTTCTTCTTTTCTGTAGCTTCTTCCTTCTTTTTAAATGGACTGAACTGCAATGATATGAAAAATAACTTTTGAACTTACATGCTACTAATTTCCTATATAAATATATACAAATTCAACATGTTGAAAAATGTAACTATTTTATTTTTTATGATTCAGTCATTGTTTGTAAAAAATAAAATGTTTTGTAAAATGTTTTCCATGTTTCGGATGTTCCTTCAGAGTTGAAGATAATTTACTTCCTAGTCCAAACCTCCCGACGACAGGGGATGGGAGCTGGCAGGGTTTGAACCCGAGACCATTGATAAGTCCGAACGACAGTCCAGTGCGCAGACCACACGACCAGACAGCTATCCTTAGTAAAAAAAAAAAAGGGAGATCACTGCATTGTGGAACTCAAGATAAAAGTGGTTACATTTGAACTTTCTTGTTTTATAAAAGTAAGTTCCAGGCATTCTTTCAGAACTGCCCAAACATCCTGCTGGACTGCAGGTATTGCAGCAGACTTCTAGCCTGGGACCATCAAGACATTAAAAAAATATATTCACATGTTGTTTTTTTTATTATCTATATTATTATGCCTACATATCTTATTAAATGTAAAAAAAATCTGACAAAGTTAATTAAAATTAAATTGAGGCCTAATAAATTTTACTTTAAATCTATTATTTATCAATCAATTTTTAAGAGGGCTTCACAGATGACTGGCTTCTGTGACAAAAAAAAAGCACAAGACATCTTGAAGTGATATTGAATCTGTCAATCCATCTTCTTTGTCTTCCTCTTGCCTGATATCCTGAGCATTAGCATTTTGATACACAGCCTTGACTATAGACTTGTAAATTAACTCTCAAAACAGCCCACATCTTTGTCTCTGCCACCATGTTTTTTGTTATCGTTTTGCTCCACATGCATTTTCAATGCATTTATAACAAGTTCTCTGAATATGGTTTATATTTTGAAAGCTGTCAAGTTACTGATGTCTTCAATCATTGATTTTAACTGCATTCTCTTGTATTTCCACACTTTTCTCTAGTTTTGTGCTTCTAGATCTTCTCTGTGGTATTTGGTTTAGGTTATATAACTTCTCTTCATTGTTTAAATAATTACTAGCTGATAGTTGGTAGATCTGTTGTAAAAATTTTGTCTGTGGCATTTTACGTCTCCTGAGGCCATGTTTTCCCTTTGCAGCTTCTTGTGTGACTAAAGAGTCCAATCCTTGATGCACAGCTGCGGTCACAGGTTGGGCATCTGTACTCACCAGGCGCCGTTGCATTTTTACTCTTCTTTCTACTACTGTTGTGTATGGCATCTGCAATCCGGGACTCTTTCTTTATGCTCATAATACATTGACATTTTGTTCTTAATTTCACAAGTTGTTAAGTTAGAATTTTATAGCCATTTGGCTTTCAACATAACTATGAGAATCTATATTGTTGTTGTTTTTAATAGCCTTGGAGTTTTCCTTTAGAAACTTACACTTGTACAAACAAAAATTTTGTTTAAAAATTATAGAAATGAGAATTAAGTTACTGAAACATAGCAAAAGACATTTTGTGTGACTCTTATCATGTTCAAAAGGAAAAATTCACACATTCAACATTTCAAGTCAGCCATTTTAGTTGGAACAGAAATAACTATTCATCCTACAAAAAGGGTTGTTATAGAATAAGACTACAGATATGAAAATTTGAAAACCGAAAGGATTAAAAGTCTATTTTTTAAACAAAATATTAAGACACTGCTCTATCCAACACACACACACAGCTACAAACACTTACAAAATCACAACAAAAACAAAAAGAAACTTACAAATGGTGATTTAAAGCTGAGAGTGGCTGCAATGGTTAATGTGGAATCCAAACATCTGAAGATGACACCATACAACATCAGCTTACCTATCCTGTAGACAAAGGTAACAAATGTTTTGTTTGAAAGAATATATGTTTCAGTTAGTTACATGAATACTTCAGTGCATTATGATATGAATACTTCAGTGTGTCATGATATGTATACTTCAGTGCATTATGATATGAATACTTCAGTGCATTATGATATGTATACTTCAGTGCATTATGATATGTATACTTCAGTGCATTATGATATGAATACTTCAATGCATTATGATATGAATACTTCAGTGCATTATGATATGAATACTTCAGTGCATTATGATATGATTACTTCCGTGTGTCATGATATGAATACTTCAGTGCATTATGATATGTATACCTCAGTGCATTATGATATGAATACTTCAATGCATTATGATATGAATACTTCAGTGCATTATGATATGAATACTTCAGTGCATTATGATATGATTACTTCCGTGTGTCATGATATGTATACTTCAGTGCATTATGATATGTATACTTCAGTGCATTATGATATGAATACTTCAATGCATTATGATATGAATACTTCAGTGCATTATGATATGAATACTTCAGTGCATTATGATATGAATACTTCAGTGCATTATGATATGATTACTTCCGTGTGTCATGATATGAATACTTCAGAGCATTATGATATGAATACTTCAGTGCATTATGATATGAATACTTCAGAGCATTATGATATGAATACTTCAGTGTGTTATGATATGAATACTTCAGTGTCATGATATGAATACTTCAGTGTGTCATGATATGAATACTTCAGTGTGTCATGATATGAATACTTCAGTGCCTCATGATGTATGTTATGATATGAATACTTCAGTGTGTCATGATATGAATACTTCAGTGTGTCATGATATGAATACTTCATTGCCTCATGATGTATGTTATGATATGAATACTTCAGTGCCTCATGATGTATGTTATGATATGAATACTTCAGTGTGTTATGATCTGACTACTTCAGTGTGTAATGATATGAATACTTGTGTGTTATGATATGAAAACTTCATGATGTTTGATGTTTTTATCATTCTGTAATTTCTTAATTCATAAACTTTTCTATTTCTCAGTTGGCCAATAAAAATGTGAAAAATATTTTTGTTCCTTCCAGAAAGTAAAACATATAGAACAACTTATATACACTTAATACTTCCATACACTAATACTTCTATACACTAATATTTATTATACATGTCCATGTGTTGAAAGTAAATAATTATGTTTAAACATGCAAACCTTTCTGAAAGATGTTTTATGTCTTACTGACCTACACAGAAAAATAACCAATCATCCACATGGAGAAGACACATATGGTCAAATTACCTGACATCCACAGGCAAAGAACCCACATGGTAGCCTAAGGCTGTCAGTTTCTGTTGAAATAACAACATAACTTAACATATATCAAACTATCAAAATAATTCAAGGATTCATTAAACTCAATAATGTGAGAATTCATTAAACTCAAAAAACATTTTTATCCTCAGCTACTGTTGATCAAATCAATATAGCTCGAAACAAAATCAGTCGTATCAAATGTACTCTTTATTTTAAAAATCAATACATATGGTATTAACATTAATGGCTTTAATTTAGCCCAACAAGACAAGATATAAAGTCAAAATAGCCTTCAAAGCCAATTAAACTTTAAACATTTTAAAAATGTCCTAAAATATCCAAAACACATAATTATATGAATGATGTCCCCTTTTTTATATTTAGAGTGCAAGGAGTAGATCAGGAGAGTTATTTTTGTTTTGTTGTAGTCACTGTTCTAACAATAGGTTATTATTATCCTACAAATATAACCCAGTTGAAAATAATTCAGCTATCTTAGACTTAAAATAGTGTGAAATTTGTTAAGAATTCTAAAAAAAAAAGGGTATAATGTACCCTTCCCTTTTTAAAAGAAGTTCATCAAAATGGGAATAAAAAATAATGATAAAAAAAAAAAGATTGTTAGATTCTACATATAGGTGAGTGTTGTATACCATTTGAGCATCTAAAGCACCAAGATGTATCAAATGCTCCAAAGCTTCGATGATGCTATCTTTAGAGGGAGGATTTACCAGTTGAGCCAATATATTCTGAAACATGACAATCTGAACATGAACATAATTGTACATGAACAACAAAAAAATATGCAAAAATCAGTTCTTTAAAACCTAAGAGCAAGTCCATTCCAACCAAAGATGAAATGCTAGGTGTCTCATAAAGAAGTAACTTTTGTGTTCATTTCTTTTTCCTATTTGCATCAAAGAATAAAATTGAAACAAAAATAGTCAGGGGCCAGTTAATAGAATGAAAACCTATAAGCTGCTTACTTGGGTCAAAAGGATAGTCCTTCCATCCATTTTAAGATTTTTTTGTTACATAATATATTACACTTTTTTTTCAATTTTGTTTTGGACGATTTTTGGGTTATAAAACCTCTTTTTTATGCAGCGCAGACCTCCAAAGGTTTCTTCCTTTAGGTATGAGCCTGTTTACTTAATGAATAATTGGCCCCTAAATAGAGCACTTGCGATGCTTTTACTCAATGGCCCAATAAATTATGGGGCTTTATCACAATGGTAGGCCTCCATTGAAAACTAAATGGTAATAAAATCAATATTGTACTTTAGATCACATCATCATTAAGTGGTCACCTCGACTTCATATTTCTTGAATATTGGCAAGATCTTGGTTCTGATGACAATTTGCTCCAAACAGTTTCTTTGTATTTCTGGCAGATACAAAAATATTTTCTTTCAGAAAATTATTCTAAAAACATTTTTTACAAATTTTTTTTTTTTTTAAATTAATAAACACTTTAAAAATACTAAAGAGGGGGACGTAATACAACACATTTCAGCATTCATTTAAAAACGAACTTTTTGTCAGAATTTTTCTTATTGTTATTTTTTTTTATTTCTTTACTTTTTAACTGTCAGATAAATAAGTTTTGTTTATTTGTTTGTGTGTCTTTTCATTATGGCTAATACATTTTGATGATACTTGGAAAGAACATTTTATGTTTGCTGTCCTCTAACTCAAAACAAATTCAAATGTTTATTTTGTTTTTTAATTGCTTAATTTCATTTCCAACCAAATACAGGTACTTTATTATAACTAACAAAACAAAAATTAAAACATATTGTATAAATGCATTAGAAACTGAAAATAATCCTTTCAGAGTTTTCTAAAATTGGTATTCATTTGCCTGAAACTTGTATACATTAAAAAAACTCAATAGTTTTTCTGGAATGATTATTACAGTACATCAAAGTGATAGAGGAATAGGTTAGTTTAAAGTGTACCTGGTACAGGTTGTTTACTCATCTCATACTCGTACACATGTGACGTGAACATATGAAAGCTGACACCTTCCTGAACTCTTCCAGCCCGCCCCATTCTCTGGACTACATTCGTCTTTGACACCCGGATCATGTCCAAGGATTGCATGCTTTTCACTGGGTCATACCTTTAAAACACAAAATTATGTTTGATATCAATTTACATTGGAATCCAGACAATTCAAATTTGAATAGAAATTCAATGAATGCAAATTCACTTGATTGTTTATTCTCTTCCTCTTATTTGTCCTTATTGAAAAAAAAAAAATTATTTGAAGTCAGTGCCTGGTTTAGGATAATCAATGAAGATATCAAAAACATTGTCAACATCCAGTGTGCTAGTGGTTTTCACTGATCCTCTAACATGCAGCTAAAGATTGATTTCTAGCATCTTAATTGTGTATACACTGTTTTTCATTATGCATAGGTTCTTATGGCCTATTCTGCTAGGGCGTGCCTGGTGCAGGATAAAGACTGACACCTCTCGCAGACCCTCTCTCTCACTATCACGCACACACCAGACAATATGCACTGCATTGTAATAATAATCATTTGATATACAATTTTTCTTTTACTAATTCTAAACTGTAAACAGAAGGACATGTCAATTTCTTAAATTCCAAAATCAAAATACATCTCTCTTACAGTTGTAATAAAAATGATGTCAAATAAACAAAAGACACTGCCCAAGAAAGCTAAATAAGGTATTTCGCAAACACTTTGACTAAAAAAAGGTCAACCATAAATTACCCTCACATTTAAACTTATCAACAAGGGAAGTAATATTGTTGAATATCAATTTTATTTAGTTACTTACCTTGTTGAAATGTGTCAGTTAAGTATGTCTACCATGACACTCTAGATTTTGATAGTGAGTTTAAGAAAAGTTACTAAAAAAAACTTGTTACTTTTTTAATATAAAAATGATGATTATGCAATATTCTCACTAACCTCATCTCCTTCATCATGCCTGTATCCACCACAAATACAACATCATTGATAGTAATTGACGTCTCAGCAATATTGGTGGCCAGAACTATCTTTCTTATTCCTCTCTGTGGAATTCTGCTCAAAATCAAGATATTTATATAAGTTCAATTTTAAACATCAAATAAAATTACTAATTAGCAATAAAGATTTAAAAAAAAAAAAACTTACAAAAATACTAATTTCTGCTCTTCCGTTGTGAATGTGGAGTGTATTGGAATGATGGCATACCTAAAAGATAAAAGTAGATTTTCATTCTACAAGTCTGAAACTTTGTTAAATCCTTTTTGAAAGGAAAAAGTTAAATTTTTTAAAATATTTGTTAAAAACAAAGAATATATTGAGTAAAATTGCATTTTGAATCAATCATGTACTTAATTTAAGTCTAGACTAGCAATAATAAATTTGTGTGATTTGAAATATTTTTATTTATTGTTTTTGTTGAACACAAGTTTCATGCTTATAACACGCTCACTGCTCTATGGCCCAATCATTTTTGTGGACCAGTGGGGTGGGGAGGTTGGAGGTTTATGGAAGGTTTCCATCCTGCCTTCCCCAGTAGTTCAAATCAAGACCACTTATTTATTGAGTTAGCTAAGTTAGATGATCAATAATATTAGCCTTATTTACTACAAAAGTTTGTATCTGATCATTGTGCATGTATATTTTATCATCCGCTAAACAACAAATAGGCACTATTGATATTTCACCACGAGACTGGTAAATATGTATAGGTAGTAGCATAAAAGTCTGGACTATTACAAGAGAACATGACTGACTTTTCTTTATTTCTGGAAAACTCTGGAGCTGTTTGGAGTAAGTCATAAGTGGTCTGGATCTCTTGCAGCCCAGGAAGAAATACTAGTATGGCCCCTTCTTTAGGTATCTGGAATGTAAAGTGATTTATTAAGAACATGAAAAGTTCAACAGACTTCCATAAGATTAGCTGGGTGGAATCAGAAGGTGATAAATTCCAAGTAATCATTTCAGCAAAGAACATTTATAAAGATACCTAAGTAGATGATCTTGTAAATTACAATTGTTCCTTAAAAAAAATGATAGTTACATCTTATAAATCTTAAAAGGGGCGCGGTGGCCAAGTGGCTTTCCAATTGAGAGGTCCTGCGTTTGAATCTTGGTGAAGACTGGGATTTTTAATTTCAGGATTTTTAGGGCATCCTGAGCCCACCCAACTCTAACGGGTACCTGACTTTAACTTGGGGAAAGTAAAGGCGGTTGGTCGTTGTGCTGGCCACATGACACCCTGATCGTTCACTATGGCCAAAGACAAAGAAGACTTTAACATCATCTGCCATATGGATCAAGAGGTCTGAATTGGGAACTTTATTTTTTTCTTTTCCTCTATCTTACATGTAGTCTTACAGAACTCCTAATTGCATCTTTTATTTCACAGTATTTAAAGGGGGCCAAAGCATCCTAAATGTTACACAGAGAACTAGCATATTAAGCTAACTTAATTTAATGAAAAATATTTATCAGGGTACTGTGCTGTTTAAAAAACATTGTAAGGATTAGCCTAAAAGATTAACACAATTCAATCTGAGTGCAATGCAATGCTGTATTTACATTAACTCTTAAATCAGTACACTACTGTAGAAAGATAATAGCATATAAATTTAACAATTGTAAACTTTCCCTCTATTGCACAATAAGGAGATGAACTTTGATAATTTAAGAAAAATGCATAGCAAAATAATGAAAAAGAAATGACCAATATCACAATGTCATTGGCTGACCAGAGAAAGTGAGTTTTTATGAGAATCTTTTCTGATTTCAAAGTACTGAAAGTATACACTCTTTTTTGTGTTGTTTTTAAAGTTTTTTTTTTCTATTTTTATGCGTTTTATTTTTAATCAAAAGTGAAGTTAAAAAAATATATTTTAAAAGAGTTATCTCTCTTGGCTTAAGAGTTAAGCTTGAATTTTTTTTTAAAAATGAACTAGAACTAGGAGTGAATGGGTTAATATATACTTGCATCTTTGTGATCATGTGTAACAATCCACTCCAATAACTGGACTAGTAAGTCAAAATTTATTTTGTCCATGTCCATACTGGCCAGTGTAGAGAGAGTTAACCGAGAGCATGCTAAGATAAAAAACAAAAACAGTGCAAACAAAACAAAAACTAATAAAACTAAGTAGAAATAATATGTGACCAAGATGAAAATGAGCAACATAAGCTCTCTTGAGTTCAAATCTTGATGGTGACTGGAATGTTATGTTTTAAGTTTTATGATATTTTGGAGACAACACAATACAATTGATGTTTGCTGGGAAAGTAACAAAGTTGATCAAGACAACATTATTAATTGTTTCATTGTTGCCACAGGAATGGGTAAACTTAACCATTCTCATCACCAAGAAAAAGAAACTTTTTGTGTCAAAATTTTACCCCATTCTGAGACAATTCAGAGTAACAAATACCAGTTATGGACAATCAAATATTCTTCAATGATTTTAAGATTTTGCTGAATTAGTAATTCCTAGCAATGGTTTAAAATTCAACCAAATCTAGATTTTTTTAACTGTTTAAACTAAAGGATACAAATAATGAGTGAGCTTCAAAAGACACCCTTTGCGACTATCAAGAAAATTTTGAATGTTGTAAATAGTATGTGAGCAGCCATCAGCTCTAGCCCCTTGACTGTTGATTATTATCATGATTTCTAAAACATGACTTCACACCTTTGGACTCAATGAACCCTCAAACTTAGGATCCATCATTACACCTACAATAAACTATGTACTTAGATCAGCTTGTAATCAGTGTACCATTTTTTTCAATCAAGTTTGGGACTCAGGAGTAGAGTTAAGGTGTAGGCAACAAATCTTGGATTTTCTATTGTTAATGATTATTCATTATTATGTAACCTAATTTACTACATAGAAGATAGTGAATCTAAGCAATTTATGATTGATATACATAGTGTATATTAATATATGGTAAAGAGGGTGTCATGTGGCCAGCATGACAACAAGCCACCTTTACTTTCCCCAACTAAAATCAGGTACCCATTAGTTTGGGTGGACTCAAGGGCGTCCTAAAAATTCAGAAATTTAAAATCCAAGTTTTCACTGAGATTTGAACCTGAAACCAGGTGGTTCAGAAGCTAAGCATTTTAACAACTTTGCCAACCTAGAAATAACTATTTGTACTTATACAGCACATTCTCTACTAGGTATTGACCAACATAAGTTTTAATAAAAACATATCTATAAAGCTTTACTAAGGTATAGGCAAATCTAGTGTTATGTATATCCTTAAACCACAGAAACTTATGTTTTTTTAGAGTTCTTAGAACAAGAGATATGTTTTGAAAACAGAAGATTCAACCTACAGTAAACTTTGACTTCATGAGCTTCTTTGTGTTAGTGAAGGTCCAATGCTGCATTAAAATCAAAATTTTCTACAAAGATTAGTATATTTTCTTACTTGGGTATCTAATCTTTAGATGTCTTTCATCTAATTTGGCATCAGGAATCAATTCAAATGAAGAGATATCTCCTTGTGACATATAGTAGTTCCCATGTCTCACCTCATTTCTACGGTAGTCTGATCTCATTTCTAAAACATAACTGAAAAAAAAAATCACTTATAATTATTGATTTTCATATTTACTTAATCTGAAATGTAATGGGAGACATTTTGTTTTTGATAATTCTAGAGACAGGAAGTCAAAAGAATGAAGAGAAGAAAATATCAAGAAATGAAAAAAAATTTTCAAGGACTGCAGAAAGTAAAAAAAAAGGAAGAAATGGAGCTAATAGGGAATTTGTGATGTCTCTAAGATCAACCATACAAAGAAACTGGCGACAGAATAATTGTTTATAAAACAGTTTTAAAAAATAAGAAAAGAAGTGGGATCAAGCTGCCATAGTGAATGGTTGATATCTTGAATTTAGGGTTCCTTATATAAATATAGGAAATCTTGCTCTGGGCTGAAGGATTGGATGGGAAACATGAAACCTAGAACCATAAGGGGAAATGAGTGGTGGTTGTACATAATGTTTTTAAGGACAGTGTATTTATAATATTGTTTCCATAAGGTTGCTATTTCTGGAGGTGATAATGAATATAAGCACTCCACTACTTATAAAATGCTTCCAATGGCATGCCTCTCTCAAATAGCCTCTGACAAAACAGTCAGACTCCTGGCTTTCACATGTATCTCAGATATTGGGTCCAGCAGAAATGTTATCACTGAAAGGAGAAGGAGTAAAGGCAAGCAACTGGCACCAAAACTAGCAATATCCACGAAGGAGGGGCTCATGAAATTGGGCTACCCAGCTAGGAGAAGAAAAACTCTGAACCTCTGCAGCTTTAGGGCTACACCCAAATATAGAATAGTCTTTGCTAGTCACTCTTAGAAAAATCATGAGCCTGTAACCCTTAGACAGCTTGCAGCACTCAATGATACACCCTGACAGTAACTGATATGCCACGCTACTGATCCCAAACTGTGTCACACCTGCCATTCATTTGGACACATCAGCTATAAAGAGGGGGAGAAATGAGTGAAATAGTTTTGACCAAAGCGAATGCTATAGGCTTTAATCTTATTTCCATGTGATGATATATTGCCACTTCATGGCTGAAGGATATCACTAGCATCTTACATGAGACATCTTGTCACTGGTGACGTCTGATAATCTCATAAAGTCATGCCAAGTAAAAGCATTGCACTGTTATTTTAGATATTGATGTGTGGTTTGAGTTTAGTTAAATGTAAGTTAAGCATTAGGGTTATACACTGCAGCATTAAGTTTAGGGTTAATGTTATAGTTATATAAGATACAAGGTAATGTTTTGTACTAGGGTTGTGTTATCAATATTTATCCCATAATAATAATAATAATCTGATAATTTTTGCAAATTCTTTGATGCCCATGTCTAAAGAATCATTTTGATTAAATTACTTAATTACTTTAATTACTTTAACATTGAGGAAGAAATGGAGAAGTGAGAAAGTGAAAGAAAATGTTTCAATGTGAAACTAATTACTTTGTCTTTTCTAGAATGTCTTCCAAGAAAAACTGTTTGACAGAATATTGCTTACCTGGAAAACAAATGGGAGATAAATATTACTACTTTTGGAAGATGAATAAATGAGTAAATATATTTGTAGTCATAAACAGCCTACTAAAAATGTTATTCCTACAGCTTATAAAACTAATTGAACAATATACTTACCAGGTATTTCTATGACAGGACAATTGCTAAAGTATTCAGAAAACAGTTGAGCATCTATTGTTGCACTCATTAAAATCACTCTTAAATCTGGCCGACGAACAAGTAATTTCTTCAATACCAGCAGAAGAAAATCACTTAAAGAAAAACAAACAATGTTTATTAATCCCCATATTCTGTTTATAGACATTTTTTGTTGATCCTAAATTGTATCTTTCAATGTACAAATACTACAGAAAGATCCTAGGTATCACATACAAAGACCACACCACAAACAAAGAGATTAGAGACAGTATTAGTATTGATGAGGTCATGATGACCTCTAACTACTGTCAAAAAACACAAACTAAAACTCTATGGCCATATCAAAAGGTCCTCAGGGCCTGCCATCAAAGGCAAAAGAAAAGAATGGAAAAAGATGGTCAACAGATCTTGTGTGGTGCCCCAACAGTCTAACAGACTGAGGGATAGGTGAAGGTGAAGGCACAAAGAAGAGAATGAACATTTCCTATACATTATATTGTCTTCATCTTGTGGTACCTCTTGGAGATAGGATAAATAAGTTTATTTGAATTCATTGATTTGAATGACAAGATATTGTGCAATGCTTGATCCTACTTGGAAGGCAGGATTTCTAGTATTGGCTTCTCCTAACATAGGTCTGAACTTAGTCTTTCATCTTGTTATTGAGATAGGTTTTGTTCTTGGTAGTTTTAAAAGCAACTATAATACACCTGTACAAGAGTAATCTCTCAAAGCCAGACAGCCATCATACAACTAAAGACAGAACCTTTAAAACTTTACTCTTTCATGTCTCTAATTATCTCCTAATTTTAATATCAATTATGACCAAAAATTAATGCTCTCTTTCTTCATCGTGTTTTGTAAAATTTTTTTACATTTTTCGGATGATCCTTCAGAGTTGAAGATAATTTACTTTTCTAGTCCAAATCTCCTGCAGGACAACGGGGGATGGCAGCGGGCGGGGTATGAACCCAGGACCATTGAGGTCCAAACGGCAGTCTAGCGTGCATATTGTACAACCGGGCAGCCACAAACTCCATGACACTAAAAAATTCATTAGCTTCATAAGTACTATTTTTTATAATTTTGCTACTATACTAGGAAAATATTTTATTGAATGCAAAGAATATATTTCAGTAAATTGACTTTACAAAATATTCAATTGACTTCTACAGCTATAAAAGAAATACATTTCTGTTCATTTGAAAAGACAAAAAGTTAACATGATGATAGTCCAACACCCTAAGTTGGTTAGTTCTATAAGTAATCTAAAAGTATGTTATAACTTTGGTATATTTTCCTATTACAGGGGAAATAAAATTAGAATTTTCTTACTGAAAAATAGTAGTAAAAAATTAATAAATTTTGCTATTGTTACTACTTTTGATGGGGAAAAAATTTATTTCAAATTAAAGGTAATTACTATAAAAAAAAAGGTGACATCAAAATGCATCCTCTATATTTAAAATACTTCCAACCTTTGCTCAGAACGTTCATGTACTTCGTCCACAATGATATGCGTGACTCCCTCCAAATCTGGATCACTTTCCAGTCGACGCAAGACTATGCCAGTGGTACAGAACAACAGCCTAGTCAGGTTAGACTGGGGGAGAATAGTATTAGAAAATACTACAATAAAATTTCATATGTTCATCACAGCAACTTTGACATTTTTTGATAACTGACAAATCTGTATTCATTTCATACAAATAATTGAGGTATCTATTAAAAAGAAACAAGCAGAAATATTTTGCAAAAAAGGACAAGCATGAGCAAAAATCTCAAAGAAAAATGTTGTCATTGCATTGCAATAAATAAAGTTCATCTTCCTGATTATCTAATATATAAAGCAGAAAGTAAGGCGTATGTATGTATGTTTTTATGTATGTATGAATGTCCCAAATAAAAATTTAAAACCATTTGACCAATTTTAATGAAACTTGGCATAAAAGTCTTTGTTTGACAACTTTTGGATGCTCTTAAAATCATTATATGTCCTAGTACAGAGTTCCTGCAGCATGACAGCAATGGCAGTGGGCTTGATTTGAGGGACAATTGTGATGACATATCGCATGATCAGGCTTTATTAAAGATGCCAAGATAATTTCATTTGGTATTGAAATGAGGCATTGTGAACTAATTTGTTTTTTTAATGAAAATTTAGTCAAAGCAAACCACTTTCATCAAATGGTGGTCTTTATGAATGTTAGGATTGTAAGCACAGTGCATATAAACAACTTTTGTTTTGTTTTACATGTTTTGGATGTTCCTTCAGAACTGAAGATTATTACATCCTAGCCCAAACTTGACACATGATGACAGGAGATGGCAAAGGACATACCATATAAACAGGCAGCCATCATAATTGATACTGAAGATCATAAAATACTTTTAAAAAACTTTGTTAAAATTGTACATACAATGGTATAAAAGTGTAATGATAACAACAAAAAAAAATGTCTTCTATTAGTAGGCCTACATTGGTATGTGTAGTAATAGTTAAGCAGATTTTGAAAAATATATGGCAACTACATAACAGTTTTTGAATGATATATTTTTGTACAAGAAATTATTTTCATACCACTTCTCCATCAAGTCTGATCTGATATCCCACAATTTTACCAGGAACTTCACCTCTTTCCTGTGCAACTCTTTCTGCTACAGATATTGCCGATATTCGACGTGGCTGAGTGCAAACTATATTGACATTGAAATGTTCACTACGTAAGGCATCATCGAGGATAAACTGCGGAACCTGTGTTGTTTTACCACACCTGAAGGTGAAATGATGTGAATTAGTGAAAGGACTTTTTAGTGCTAAAAGCAATAGCATAACATTTCTTTAATTTTTAATTATCATCCTAATTTACTTTATGAAATTAATATAGGAAAAAAAAACACAAAAGAAATTTTAGTATAGTATTTATGAGACCCAATGAGAGATAGATGGTATATATATAATATTATGTTAATATTTTTGTAAGTTTATAATTGAATAAGACACATGGTGACAATTAAGCAGAATGAATAAATGATGCATGTGTTGAGGGATATATACAAATTTATTTAGAAATTTCATGAAATCACCAATTCTGATCACTCTTGCTTATGGGACACTCATGGCTTATGGAAGTAGATTGTTAACAAATGTTTGTCAAGTTGATTTCTTCCGAAATACAAGTCTCAGAAAAGTAAAAATCTAATGTTTCTGCATAGTTAAGTTAGTAAATGATCATTTAGAAGCAAAGGTTGTGAAGGCTGTTCAAAAATTAATTTATTCTAATCCAGTATGTAGTAGCTGTTAATAAAAATCATACCCAGTCATTCCACAAACTATTATAACATTGTACATTTCCAGAGCAGCAGTTATTACAGCTCTCATCTCCCATGAAGGAAGTTTACTTCTTTCTTTCTGCATTTTATTATAGTCCTCAGAATTCTGAAATATACATTAACAGTTTAAGGGTATGTTGACATTTGTAAGTAATAAAGATTTAGATATCTTTATTGACATTTAAAAAAAATTAATATATATATATTACAATGTAATATTTAAGTGCATATTAAAGTACGAAGTGCACATTAAAGTATACAAAAATTAAATTGATTGTTGCAATTAAAAACTTGTATTAATAAATGAATTTAAATTATTGTACACTAAACACAGAAACACATAGTATGTTGAGGTATACAGTAAGTCCTTGCTTAATGATGGGGTTATGGACCAGAATGTCTGTCCTAAGGTATGTTTTGCTATTGTGTGACCCTAGAAATGAGTTAGGTATTAATAATTTTTTTTAAAGTAGGGTATGTAGTAACTTTATTTTCTTTTGATACAGCCCTGTATACACTTGAAATTTTCATGAGCTGTCTCAACCCAGATGATCGTACACAACATACCATTGTGCTGCTACTGCTCTGCGCACCGCCCAAAATTTTAAAATATTGCTCAGCCATCCATCGTAAATTTGAAATTTGGTTGTACATAGGAATTCAACAGAATTAATAGTTATTCTTGAAATTCCATCGTAATTTCGACTTGTTGTTAAACATACCCGTCTTTCCCCATTGTTAAGTGAGGACGCACTCTATATAGTTTTAAAATAAATTTTAATAATTTTTTTTATTGTAATAAGGAAAAATGTTTGCATTCATTTATTAATTTGAATAAATTAAACAGAATCAATAGCCTTAATGTAAATTATTTGCCTTTATTTATAATTATAAAATTAGTCTGCTTATTTGTACAGATTAAAAACATACAGATGTTTTTTGAAATTCTTTGTACAAAAATTTGTTTGTTCTGTTGAACTCTTCTTGATTGTATCTTGACTTTTGAGTTAGACTTTGACTGGCCAAGTCAGGTGTTTCCAATACAGGGCTAATAAAGTATGTTTTGATGAAAGAAAACATATAAGTGAGAAATTAAAAATATAAAACTTTTTAAAAGACAAAATGTGTAAACTAAGCCAGGCAAAGAATGAATACAATTTTTTTAATAACTTGAGGTCACATACAAGCTATACAGTGATTAGTGTTGGGATATTATACATATATAAAAAAAAAAAAAAGAAAGAAATTTAAGATAAAAAAAAAAGCCTATATCATATTATAGCTTAAATCTATTCATTTTTTATGTCAAAGGGAATCATATAATAGTATAAATTTTGGTCAAAATATTCCATCCTTGGGCTAAAATATATGAAAAGAATTTTTTTTTTAAATTAAACATGTATTAGAAACTCACTTTTTTCCAGTGAGTTCTTGTGTAGTTTCTAATGTAGTTTTTAGAAGCTTCACTTTATCAGAAGTCAAACTTAAAGAATCTACATTGTGTGGCATCGATGAACTGTGGCCAATGCCAAAAATACTGGCCAACCTATTATACAAATCTTCATCCATCTCTAAACAAAAAAAAAATATTTAAAAATTAGGCCTACTCTTTTAAGCCTATTATTATAAATATAGTAGTTCTCAAATATCACTTGCGAATTTAATATAATTTTTTGAGAGACATCAGGAGCATTAATGGTAGATCGAATCTGTACAAATTAGATATCTAGTCTAGGCCTATTATATAGATATCATATAATGATTCAATGATATATAAATATTATAAATAAGCAATTAACTATTAATCTGATTGGCTAGTATAAAGATCTATATTATTCTATATAGATCTAGATCTAGAATAGACCTAGGTCCTAGACAGCTACATAATAAAGTCTTTAAAGAGCTATAATTATAATTAGTTACATTTACATAGGCTATATTGCCGCTATATCTAGAATCTAGGCTATATTGTCTAGTTTTTATATATCATCCCATATATAAAGACACACTTTTACTTTAATTACTTTAAATCTTAGAGTAGAGCATCTGCTAATGCAGAGATAGATCTATAAATTTAAATATAGGCACATGATTGACATGATCGAAATATAGCCTATATTATATATTATTATTAAATAAAGACCAACTACATATTAAGTATAATAATAATGTATAATAATAATAATAATTTACTAACTAGATCTAATAATTCTAATACTAGTAATACTTTAACTTTATTATATTATTATACTTAATTATACTATACTATTAAAATATATAGACTATAATGACTATAATATAGTCTCTCTATATATATAGATCTATAGTCTATAGCACTGTCACTGTCTATATATAGACATAGATCTACTAACTACTAATATATATTATAGCTACTCCTCTAGACCAGAATTTACTATTATTTACTATTAAATTGTCTAGAATCTATCACATGTGGATTTAATTAATTTTAATTACAAGCAGAAAGTTAATAATAAAACACCTTTTTTTCTTGATATCTAGATTCTAAATCTAGAGATAGAATATAATGTAG